>NC_056732.1:438081031-438191031 GCF_019279795.1 Protopterus annectens | reverse complement strand
TGACCTCTTTTTTTTTTTCCTGGATGAGAAACCTTTTGTGATGAGGTGTGCCATGTAGAAGGATTTCCTGACTACTGTGGCAATGTGATTATCAAAGGAGAGACTACTGTCCACCTGTGTTCCAAGGTCTCTTATCACACTTTCGGTGTTAAGTAGACTACCGCCTATGTGATAGTTCAAGGGTACAGAGCTTTTACCAAAAGGGATGACCGTGCACTTTTTGGCATTGAGCTTGAGGCCATGGCTTTGACACCAGGCATCTGTCTCAGTGAGGCCCATTTGTAAGATGTCCACATCGTTAGGAGATTTGATTATGGCTCCTAGTTTGCAGTCATCTGCGAACGTTGTTAGCCAAAGACCTTCTGTATTAGCCTGTACTTCAGAGAAATAGATACCAAACAGGAGAGGACCTAGGACTGAACCCTGTGGTACTCCACTTGTCACTGGTCTGAAGTTGGATTTAGAGTCTGCTACTTTCACAGTGTGGGTTCGGTCGGCCAGTGAGCCAATTGGCAAACCATCTTGTTACATAGGGATTTATACCTAGTTTAGTGAGTTTGTCTATAATTCCAGAGTGGGGGATGGTGTTGAAAGCCTTAGCGAGATCTAAATAGGCTGTGTGTACCACCTTACCCTCATCTACAGCTTTGGTGACCACTTCAAAGAAGTCTATCAGGTTTAGGAGACATGATCTGCCTTTTACAAACCCAAACTGGGTAGGGTCCAGAGTTTGGAGATTACCAATGTCATTGTTTATAGATTCCATGATGATACGCTCCATAGCCTTGCAGACCAGGCTCGTCAGGCTAATGTGGCGGTAGTTCCTGGGGTCCATGGTGGCTCCCCCCTTGTGGAGTGGGATAACTGTTGCTGTGCACCATTCAGTGGGCACAATGCCTGAGGTGAGGCTATGATTGAACATGGTACTTAGGTGGGGTGCCAGTTCGTTCTGTAGTTCATGTAGAATGCAGCCTGGGATGTTGTCAGGTCCCATGGATGCTGTGTTCTTGGCTTTGGAGAGTGTGTTTTTTTACCTGTGCAGCTGTGATTACAGGTACTTTGCATTCTTCCAGTATAAAGATGGGCCCTTTAGGGGATGAGAGAGGGGTAAAGTTAGCAGTGAACCTATCTGCCAGGATGTTGGCAATATCAGTTGGTTCTGTTTATTTAGTGCCATTGTGCTGTAACTCAGAGCAGATCTGAATGTTGCCATTGAGATTCTTGACATAGCTATAGAATGCTTTGTGGTTGTCTTTAGAATCAGTGGCAATTTTGTTTTCGTAACTAGCTTTGGAAGATTTTATGAGGGATCTCTGTTTATTACTGAGGCTGAGCACGGAGTTCCTCCAATCATGGGATTTTACTTTCTTTTGCAACAGTTTCTTTCTTCTGTTGTAGAGTTTGTTTATAGCAGGGGACCACCAGACTGGCTTTTTTTTTTGGAGGATAGCATCTTAGTTCTGTTAGGGATTGCACGATCCATGCACTCTTGTAAGTGCTTATAAAGTGCAACTGTATAGGATTCAGCAGTCATATCTCTATTATCTGTCAGCATGGGGTGTCGTGAAGTTTGCCACTTCTGTCTTAAAAAGCGTGAAGTTGGCTTTGGAGAAATTCTTTACGGTGGTTTCCCCTAATGAGGGGTGGGGCTGGAATGTGGATGTCTAGAGTGATTTTCTTGTGGTCGGAACTGACCAACGAGGAATTGACCTCTGGTGTGGAACACCAGTTACCCATGTTGGTAATGACCAGGTCTAGGTTATTGCTGCCCCTGGTGGGGGTGTGGATAAGTTGATCCAAGGCATTGGAATTTATGAATTCCAGAAAACTTTGAGCACAAGAGTTGGTACATGAGTAGTTTTCCCAGTTAATGGTGGGGTAGTTGAAATCACCCATTATTAGGGTGTTAGGTTGTACCCTAATATTTTCCAGTGTATCAAGAAATGAGGAGTGGGAATCCTGGGGCATGGTGGGGGATCTGTAGCAAGCTACAATTTGCATTGCGGTTTAGCCCAGAGTTAGTTGCATTTGGATAATCTCAGATGCATTATGCTGAGCAACTATTTATTTATTTTTATTTATTTATTTATTTTACATTTGTTAACCGGGAGAGTCCGACTGGATACATGTCCATTTTCAGCGGAGGCCCGGGGAGAAAAGCTCCAAGTACATAACAGACATATGAACATTGTTAATGCAAAAAAAGGAAGATAGTTGAGTTCTAAATACAATATAAAGATACATCGACTAGCCTGGAGGTGTGGATATCCTTAATGAATATGGACGCGCCTCTGCCTTTAGTGCTTTGGTTCAAGTTAGATGGCCGAAAGGTGTGGTATGAATTATAGCCTGGTAATGCAGGGGTGCTGTCTGGAGCCTTGAACCAGGTCTCTGTCACTGCACAGATGTCGATGTTCTCCATTTTAAGGAGTGCCTCGAGTGAGTGCATTTTGAGGTTTAGACTTCTAGCATTGAGTATCATCACCCTCTGATTTTGCTTGCTTGTACCTGTTACAGCAGTGAATTTGTCATTTGAATCTTGCCTAAAAAAGGCACTATAGGGTTGGCTAGAGCCTTAACCAGTATCCGGAATCCCAAGGACGACAGGTGCAGGCCATCTCTGGCAAAGCATCTTGGTTTGTCGATCATGTCATCCCAGGCAGACAGGTACTGGATCCCCTTAGAATGACACCATAAGCTTAGCCAATTGTTGAAGTCAATCATTTTGTCCTTGTACTGTGGTATCATTCTGGGTGATGGCAGGATGCTACTCGGGGCTAGGGTCATACCTAACTGGGCCACAAGATCAGAAAGCTCCTCCATTGTCTCTTTTCATGTAGTCCAGGGAGGTACGTCTCAGGTCATTCACACCAACATAGACAATGACAGAGTCATATTTGTACTTGCTGTGGAGTGACCTGAGTGCATGCATTGTGTGGCGGATCCTGGCATCTGACAGGCAGCTGACAGTGACTTTCTCCTTATTTAGCCTGGTGAGTGGAACATCAGTGTGCCTGACTATAGAGTCACCTATGACTAGAGTGTTAGGTACGTTGTTATGCCTTATGGGCTTTGGTTGAGTGGCACACTGAGTTTGAGTATATAGATGTATTAAAACCATATCTCAGGCTTCGTTATGTAATATTTTAAAAAGAATCCATGCCATTAACAGCAGATAGGAATACCTGTATACATTGCATGTGGTTAGGCTATTGCACCCAGAATTTGCCCTTTAAATTATTTAATTAACTTCTGTCAGTGTGCCTTCCTTGCTGTGGTTAAGCCTTAGTTAAATTTTGCAAAATTATGACCTTTAAGTGCATCATGTAACTCTTCTGCAGGCTCTTCCCTTTTAAATGACTTGACCCACCACTGATGTAGTTGTTGCACATACATGGTAATATAAAGATGCATGGAAGAACTATCAGTGGTCACTTGTTTGGAATAAAAAATGCAGAACTTCTCTTCCAAAACACATGCAAATTTATTTGTGACTTAATCAGAGACTCCTGTATTCCTTAGCAGTTACTCTGGTGGACATTGAGAAGCTCCATAAGTTCTTAAATTCAAGTATCAGTAATATGGCTAGGCCACCTGCTTGACTTTCTATTGCCGTGTATTAATAATAAAATATTCAGATGAAATTCTCCTATGGTCTCACAAGAATTCTGTCTCCTGATGCCTGCTTCTCCACAGGAAGATATGTATTATATCAAATAGACATTCCCTATTTATTTTCCTTGATTCACTCTGTAAAGCAGCAGTCAGTTCTGTGTGAAATTTGTAGTTTTTCCTGTTCTGCTTCAAGAGAACATCAGTAAATAACCCATCAGAAGCCCACACTGGCTTCCACTGAAACAATGGTCTTACCTTCTGTATGAATTACTAATCCATAACTAATGTTGAAACAGTTACTGTCATCAGTTGGATAATCACTGAGGTCCCACCTAGAAGGTGCTCTGAGGCTTGGTATGCTATCTTCACCATGAATGTAGCTGAAAAATTCTTTACTCAGCTTTGCTCTGCTTTGTGTAATCCCTTCTTCTATTTATTGACTATCTAGTGAACTACTGAGCATTCAGGCAAAATCTGTTACTGATTATCTGAAATTACAGTGTAGATTCTAGTTAGCATGTTCAGTCCACTGCATCTCATTAGTTTTGCAGATCAAGCATTTCTATCATTATTATCAATATGTTGTTAAACTCTCTTTTCTAGACTCACCTAATGGCAGAGCCGGATACAGCACAAGATGACCTAGGCAGCTAGGGCCCAGTGCTTGCCAGAGGGCCTGGCCTGACTTTTAAAAAAAGTGTTACTTTGCTTTTTAGTATCTCAGCAATGCAATGCTCTGTCCTGAAGCATGCACCAGTACTGCATGTTAGCATGTATGACATATATCTATAGTTTAACATTGTTTTTAACATAAGGAGGAAGACAAAGGAGATTTGAGTTTGCTAGGAAATGCAGGATTTTTGGTCTTTCTTTCCTTCATCAGCATACAGATATTTTAAGCCAAGAAATGCAGAACTTTACAGCAGATTTGGAATCAAAACCCGGACCAAATCACAAAAGGAGGGGGAGTTTCCATATTTATCAAGGATATCCACACCTCCAGGTTAGTGGCATTGCACGAAGTATCGGAGACCATCCATGTGCAACTAACAGTGGGCAAGACTGCTTTTCAGTTTATAGCATCCTACAGACCACCCTCTCAAAGTCAGGAATCCCACTCGGCTTTCCTGAAAACATTGGAGAACATGAAGATCTCTCCGAACACCATTATATTGGGCGACTTCAACTACCCAAACATTGACTGGGAGCACTACTCAAGCCCCAGCACCTTAGCCCAAAGGTTCCTGGAAATTATAAACTCAAATGCTATGGAACAACTAGTCACCACTCCCACAAGAGGGGACAACATACTAGACCTGATCATTACCAACATGGGGACTCTATGCTCCACACCAGAAGTATATCCCTCATTGGTAAGATCAGACCATAAATTAATTTCACTGGATGTCCACATCCCGACCCCACCCCCAGCCCAGAAAACCACAGTGAAAAACTTCTCAAAAGCGAACTTCTCACTTCTCAAAACTGAAGTGGAATCCTTCAAGGCCCCAGGGCCAGTGGAAACTACGGCCCAAACTGCAGAATCCTATATAAACGCATTCTACGGACATCTCCAGGAATGCATGGATTATGCTATCCCAAACAAAACCAAGACCCAATCAGCCAAAGGCAGGCGTCCAGTCTGGTGGACCCCTGCCATAAATAAACTGTACAACAGAAGGAGGAAGCTACTACATGATAGAGCAAAATACCTAATAGGGAAGGCATCTCTGATCAGTACTAGCAAAAAATTACGATCCCTCATAAAATCCTCCAAGGCCAGCTTCGAGAGAAAAATTGCACAGGACACCAAAGACAATCATAAGGCTTTTTTCAGTTATGTTAGGAACCTGGGATGCAACTCCCAGACTTGTTCTGAGTTGATTCTAAACGACAAAAGATACACTGAACCCACAGACATCGCCAATATCCTGGCAGACAGGTTCAGTGCAAACTTCTCCAGCCCCCCAAAAGAGCAAGTATCTATCCCAGCAGAGGGCTGCCTCCCAAACATCTCTGATGCTCAGGTGAAGGCTGCCCTCTCCAAAGCAAAAAACACTGCTTCCATGGGACCAGATGGCGTCCCAGGTTGCGTCCTACATGAACTCCAAGAGGAACTAATCCCTCAAATAAAACAGCTATACAATCTCAGCCTCACTACAGGATATGTGCCCACAGAATGGCGTACAGCAACAGTGGTCCCACTCCACAAAGGTGGAGCCTCTACGGACCCTGGAAACTATCGCCCCATAAGCCTGACTAGCTTAGTCTGCAAGGCTATGGAGAGGATCATCATGGAGCTCATAAACAAAGACATTGGGGACCTACAGACACTAGATCCTACCCAGTTCAGCTTTGTCAAGGGCAGATCCTTCCTTTTGAACCTGGTTGACTTCTTCGAAACAGTCACCAAAGCCATAGATGAAGGGAAGGTAGTCCACACAGCCTATCTTGACCTTGCAAAGACATTTGACACAATACCCCACTCGGGCATCATAGATAATCTATCCAGCTTAAATATAAACCCCTATGTCACAAGATGGGTCGCAAACTGGCTCAAAGACAGAACCCACAGAGTGAGAGTTGCTGGAGCCATGTCAGACTCGAAACTGGTCACAAGTGGCGTCCCACAGGGTTCTGTCCTGGGACCAATCTTGTTCGGTATATACTTTTCCGAGGTACAGGCAAACGTGGGAGGACTATGGCTCACCAAGTTCGCAGACGACTGCAAACTGGCCGCCATAATCGACTCTCCAGCTGACACAAACATCCTTCAAAAAGGTCTCACAGAGACAGATAACTGGTGCCAGCGCCATGGTTTAAAGCTAAATGCCAAAAATGTATAGTCATACCCTTTGGCAAAAACAATGTGCCCACAAATTACCACATAGGCGGAAACCCATTAAGTACAGAGAAAGTTATTAGGGACCTGGGGACCCAAGTTGATAGCAATCTCTCCTTTGAAAACCACATTGCCAAAGTAGTTAGAAAGACCTTCTACATAGCCCACCTCATCACGAAGGGTTTCACATCTAGATCAAGAGCGGTAATCGTGCCCCTTTATTCATCCCTCATCAGGCCCATCATAGAACACAATGCCCCTTTTGGGATGTACCTTACCCGACACCTGCAGCAATTAGAAAGACCCCAAAAGTATCTCACCAAGAGGATCAAGGGTCTCAACCAGATGCTGTATGCTGCTCGGTTAAAAAAGCTCTACTCAGTTGCATACCGCCTACTTCGAGGTGATCTATGCCTGACATACAAAGCTATGTCAAATCCAGAATTAATGGACATGCTCCACCTCAGTAAATCTAAATCTCTTAGAGCCACATGCTCGAGAGACTTGAACCTCAGCACAGAAATAAATAGAACTTGCTGGAGGGACAGGTTCATAACCCAGAGGCTCCCTTCGCTCTGGAATAGAATTCCAGTTCATGTGAGGCAGAGCACCTCACTGAATCTCTTCAAGAAGAATCTCGATAGGTGGATGGGGGATCGTAGGTTTGTCCCAGGGATTACTCCCGTGTCACTATTAGACAGAGGCACAGTAAACTAAACCTTAAAAAGGGCACAGTATACTCAAATCAAGGGGTGGCGTAAGCCATACAGAATCGGGCTAGGCTTATAATTGCCCCAGGGCAGATAGCCTAGTATGAACCTATGAACCAGAGCAGATTTGAGCAGCCAGGAGTTTGTTCTTTCCTTTGTCAGCACGGATTTGTGGTAGCTGAATGGAAGTGAGTGATTATTTCAGAGAGAAGGTGTGTGTATACGTGAACTGTCCCACTTAGGGGGGCACTGTCTTAAGTGGCTTGCTTAGAGTCAAACACTGAACTTTTAACAGTGAGAGGCAAGAGCCTTAATCCTACACATCAACTGCCAGGCCTCCTTTAATTTTTTTGTAAATCACTGAGGTTTACAGTCTGTCTGTGTCCATCTTAGAGTCATATAGTTTTGTAATCTGGGCTACAGCAGTTTGTCTAGTACTTAGTGCAGATGAGTACGGCTATGAGGTGTTAAAGAGCTGATTCCTGTAGTGCAGGATTTGATTCCCTCAGCCTTCATTTGTCTTCTGTGTGACTTTGCTATGTTACTTCACTGGACAGTACTCCTGGGCTACTCCTTAAAAGGGACATTTGTGTCCAGTGGGCTGCCCCAGGCTGTTTTCAAATGCTTTACACACTTCTCGTTTGAATTCTTGTACCTTTCACATAGACTCTAATTAGTACTTCACTATATGCTATTTGAATATGAGTCCAAGCACATCTCTTATACTTTGATGGGTTACCATATGCATTTTCACCAAATGTAATTTTCAGAGGAAGAGAGATTTACTGTTTCTCACGCTAAGTCTGTTTTCATTGTGAGAGTGTTTTGCTAGAAAATAACTCAGTGTTTTTCTGTAAAATTCGAAGTAAGTTTTAAATGAAATCCAAATTTCTGTTATAATTGTAAAAGGAAAGAAGAAAATAAAATAGTATGTATGTCAGGTTTGAACGGGGTTTATGTTATCTGGACAGTGACAGCAAGTACTAGGATAGTGATATGGTTGGTAGGGGCTTGATTCATTACCTTGCATAGGGTCCCATTTGTCCATGATCCATCACTGTTGATTCTGGAAATGTATGCTTCAACAGTACACCATTGTTACTAGTCATGTGAGTGATGTCAGGTAGAATAACTGTTCATGATAACAGAAAAGACATGGGGCAAAAATGAGATATAGGTGTCCTGCAAGCATGTAAGCACCCCCACAAAAAGTAGTATCTTGTATGCATTGATATTTCTGATTTTATATGACTTGTGGGCTGTTGAACAAAAGCTGATGCAGTATTTATATGGTCTTTAATTGTTTTACTTTATTCATTACACTAATGAATTAATGAACTCATTAATAGCCTGGTTTGTCTGATATAGTCTAAATATGTTCTTTACAGCCTCCAGCAACTGCAAAGATGACATTTGTCACGTCGTACACTCTGCATTTCTTGGTGTGATGATCAGAACTGGAGGATCTTTAACCTCCATTATGTATCATTGTTTACATATTACTATGATGCAGTTTTCTGTACAAGATCAGATGGTACAGGGTGACAGCATTTAGTTAAAAACGGTTACTCTACCATTTAATGCAGAGGAATAAAGCACTTACTTGTTAACGAGCTGTTGACTGTGGCAAGGGTGCAGGGGTTGAATCTTTCTACTTTCATTTATCTACTGTATGATATTGTACAAGTCACTAAACCAGACAGTGTTTTGGAGAAATTGGGAATTTGGGCTAGGCTCCTTAATGGCCTCCAGGACTGCATGCATAGTAACTATGAGCCTGTTATCATTTGACAGCCATTCCCTATTGTATAGCTGATTTAGTTCAGGAAATGTTGTTATGGCCTTCACCAGCACAGTAATTTGTTACTTTTAATTAGCTTCAAGGGAAGCAGACCTTGCATTTGTAGATGCAGCACTGAAATTGAAAGCTGTTTGCCAGCAGCAACCTCTGCATTAGTAATGGTTCTTTTTAATGTGGAATAACTTGGATAACTTTTACTGCTGCAGAGATTGTGCATATTGACTTAGCATATGGTATCAGGTGGTTAGTATTTCTTATGCTCTCATAAATACTGTTCTAGTTAAACTGTGCCACACGGCTGGATTTTAGAGTCTGATGCTAGAGATCTGTATACAATTTCATGTATTTCATCCAAGTCTATAAATAAAGTACATGTAATTTATTTGCTCATAATAAGGGGTTTACACATTCACATTCAACAAAGTGGCTATAGCTGCTGGTGGGGCTCCCTGTGGATGAAAGTACCCGATGCTGTTATCATTTCGACAATTTTAAATGGTCTTTAATCTGGCTTTGCGGGACTAGTGTGCATGTGTGTGTGAATTAGGTTAAAATACTTCGGCTAATGCTTGTTTCTGTGAAACAAATCTTGAAATATTATGCGACTTTGGTCATTATTATTATTATTTTTGACACAGACATCTGAGAAGGATGCAGTCAAAGTAGTTATAATTGCTAGGTTTGGGTGATATTGGTTGATAAAAATGACCGATCCTGCTGAACTGATAAAGTTAACAGGTTATCATTCTAATAATAAGGGGTGTACACAGTCAACAAAGTGACTATAGCTGGTGGTGGGGCTCTCTGTGGATGAAAGTACCCTGTGCTGTTATCATTTGGTCAGTTTTAAACTGTGTTTAATCTGGCTTTGCAGAACTAGTGTGCATTTGTATAAAGCAAACTGGAATACTTTACAGTAGCCATTTTTATCACAGTCGGACATGTGATGTTACAGAGTCAATAAAGTGGCCATATTTGTCGAGTACAGATATTGGTGGATAAGGACAACTGAGCGTCCTTTTACAGTTGTTGTTGTTCTTCTTTTGGCTTTTCCCGGTTAGGGGTCACCACAGCGGAAATCCGGTCCGCTAATGATTGGCAGTAGATTTTTACGGTGCCTAGGTGCCAGCCCGATGCCCAACCTTCAACAAAGGCACGCCCATTCACGCATGTCCTTCGAACGCCACTCAACCGCGGGGAGGACATGCAGTTCTGAAATGGGTACTTCTGCCATTATTGGTTTGTACATTTTGTTTCATTGCTTACTGGAAAATGTTAAAAACTGCAAATTAAAAAAACTCAACAAATTTTGCTGTATTAAACAAGAAATATATTTTAAAACAATCAAGAATGTGAATCAAAAAACACATGCATTTATACAGTCCTAAAAATGTGTGTATGGGGGGCATTATTTTAAAACAGCCTGGTGCCCAACGTACATTTAATGCTCCACTAGTCAGATGCATTTTTTAGTGAATTTGAGTTTAAATGCATTTTTAAAGATTATGAGTTTCAAGGGAAAAGAAGTTTACTCTTGCTCATGTTAAGACTGTTTTCAATGTGAGACCATTTTGTTTAGCAAATGGCCATTAGTGTTTGTGCTATAAAATTTGAAATAAAAAATGTAAATTAAATCCAAATTTCTGTAATCATTGTAAGTGTAAAGACGAAAATAATATGCACACTGACAGGTTTGAAAAGTGTTTATGGTAATTGGGGAGCGAGAGAAAGAAGCAATGGGAGTGGAATGGCTGTAGATGGGTCCTGCTCCATTAACATGCCTAGGACCCCTTTTGACCATGACCCAGCTCTGCCTAAGGGTGGTTATGCTCTGTATCTTCCTTTAAATTAATGGAGTGTTTCTCCCCAGGCCCCTACTGAAAATTGGCTTCATTCCAAGATGGACTTTCCCAGTAAACATATGTTAAATAAATAATATCTTCATTTTCAAGATCATATTGTAATTTCTACCACAACTGATTCATTAATGCAGTGATTAACTTTACTATTCCTGGTCTGACATATTCTTTTTATTTTGCCTAACCACCATCTGTCCTAACTTTGCTATTTTTACCAATCTACAGTTCCTTTTGTGAAGTTCAGTTTTCCCTTTCTTGCATTCCACAGTACTACTCCACATATCAAGGAGTCCTACTTTTTTATAGCATCCCTTCATGCAGGTAAGCCTAAAATGAACACCATTGTTTGTTTTCACTCCGTTTAATTTCTCCAAGTCTTTTGGGTTTCTGATACAATGATGAGATTAGACCTCATTCGTAAGTCAAAGTATGATTAAAGTTCATGAAATTAGTATTGTTTCAGTCATCGATGTTGGCCAAGACGTGCAATGTGTCCAGAACAAACTCCTTTTGCAATTCATATGGAGTTACATGTATCAATAGCATATCTAAATAAGACCGTAAATTCTTTTTTTATAAAACCCATTGCTCTTACTACTATTGGCAATGCCTAGATATCCTTCCTCCATATTGCCCTCATTCCTGCCTAAAAATCCTTGTATTTTATGACTTTTTATCTCTCTGTACTTACGACATTGTAATCACTGGGTGTAGCAATTTCAATGATCAAAGCTACTTTTGTTTTCTTTTTGTGGTCTACTATATCTGGTTTTCTTGCATCTAATTTTGAACTGTTGGCAGTGGGTCAGCCCATGTGATATAAATTTCATCATTTTCTATAATGCTTTCTGGCTCACATTTCCATTACTTCTCACTCAGCTACTTCAGTATTGTAATGTTTGCACAATCCCTAATACAACAGTGTTGCTACATTATTATGCCTTTCAGTATACAGGCCTTCGGCCATTAATGTATCACACCCAGCAACAAGATGTGGGACTGTTCCATATCTGTTTTACAGAACCTGCATTTGTCTGTTTTTCCCAGATGTTTAATGGACTTTGCAAACCAACGTGCACATAGTCTACTATCCTGGGCTACTAATATTAACCTTCCATCCTATTCAGCCCATGGTATATCAGATCCTGATCGACATGATGTTCCAGAAGTTTTCTGTACTTGCAACTATATCTGCACCTTTTCCACAGTTTTTGCCTTTTCATCTAATCCTTCTCCATATAATCTTTCTTTTGCTTTTTGACACATTCAGTTGCTGCCTGATTTTTGTGTACTTTTGGGTTGGATTCCAATCCCACTTGACACCGATGTACTTCTGCTAAACTAGGCAAGAAAGTCATTCTAGATTTATTCTCTTCATGTTTTAAAACTTTCACTATGTTTGGATCTTGTGGGGTCAGCAGATATGTATGCAGTCCTACTACTGCAGATCTGTACATGTAATTAATTTTGAGGAGGCCCATGCCTTCTTCCGAATGAGGAATATGTATAACCTTGGTATGCACTGATTTTTATATGTCATATGATAAGCATGAAGCATTCTTGTTTTCCTGTCCAACTGATCCAATATGTTTTGAAGCCAGTCAGTCACCCCAAAACTGTAAGTTAGAACAGGAAGAGCAAATTGGTTTATAGCTTGGACTTTTCCTAGATGTTGGGACTGCTTTTAGTATTAATTTTAGTCTGCTAAAATATTCCTTACTGCATTTTGTTTGCATTTGATCATGTTTTATTGTCTATTTTTCATAATTTCCCAAATATTTATATACTTCCACCTGCTCAAGTTTTGACCAATTCGAGTTGTGGTTCAGCTCCTCATCTGATAAACTTATGTAGTGTTAAATCATTCATAAAGAGATGAGAAGTCTTTACATTTGTTGTTGTCTGGGAGCCAAATTGTGACAACGACATAATCTGTTTTGCAGAAAGTTTAATGGGTTAAGGGTAAGACAAAAGGGCAGTGGTGACAGAGTCATCCTGGAATATTTCCCATTGAATTTTTATCCCTGGGTTAATAATTTTGTCCTTTATCATGGTCCTGTATTTATGAATGTGGGTTTGTTGTCAAATGCTTTTTTGTAATCTGTCCATGCCATACTTAGATTCTTCCCCTTTTACAATTCTCCATTATGACTTTATTTAACAACGAATGATCCTTTGTTCCGTATGACCTTTTTGGTCATTCTTTTGTTGTATTGCCACATTTGAGTTTTCTTCCAAATGACTGCATTGATTCAAGTATATAATTTGTACATCATCGGAAGACAAGTTATTGGTTTGTACTTTTAGGATAACTTGCAGGTTCACTCTTAAGGAGTATCAGTTTTCCTTTTGTTAACTAGGTTTGGTGTCTGTTCGGGGTATGCATATAAGTAGTTCTTACTCAGGGCTAAAATTTTCATGTAACATGTTAATACTTTCAGTCAGATGTTCGCTACTGCATCTGGACTTGGGGTTTTCCAGTTATGTGCTTTTCTTAATTTTGAACTTCTTATTGTTTCTTTTAATTCTTCTATCCATTCAGCATCAGTTATGTTCCACAGGGTCTTCATATATATTTCTCCAAAATGTGTCTTATTTCTTCTTTTTTTGATGGTGTTTCTGTTCCTTTTGTTACGTTTCCCAGTTCTCTATAAAACTTTTTAGGGTAATCAATGAACTTCTTATTTTGTGCTTTATATTTATCTGCATATCTTCTAAGTTTTTTCTGCCTGTGCTGATATCTTTAGTTTTATTATTTGCAAAAGTGTACAATAGATCTGTGTCTATTCTAAAACTGTTCATTGCTTTTATTGCATCTACATATCTTTCTAAATATTTTTGATCTGTTCCCCTCTTCTATACTCTAACTGCGTTATAGTTTTCTCTATTCGATACTTCAATGATGGCATTTGATAGCTTTGATTACTGTGTTCATTTGTTTTATCAGCCTTCTAATATCTTGGGTCTTACTGACTTTTTGTAATTTATTTCCTTCATTGATTTTAATATGTCTGTCCATCTGTATTAAATCAAGCAACTCTTCCCTTATTTTTTTTTCTTCTAAACTGAGAGCACACTCTTTATTCTCCATTTCCTGCAGGCATTCTATACACCATTCCAAAATATCTTCCTGTGACATACTGTCTTCACCTGCATCACTCTTTGTTTCATATGGGAACTCACTGGCCTGTCATTCCACAGCATTGACTGTGTCAGAGTTGCCTTTGTTTCCTGTTCCTTCCCTTACTATGCAACGTCTGCACTGGCTTTCCACTGAAAGCTGCAGAGTATCTTCATGTGGCAACTGACGAGATACTTCCCTTTCCACCTATTTCTCCTTAATATGGGGACTTATCACAGCATGATGGAAAATGTTAACAGAGCTGGATTTTCTACAGGTAATCCGTAACTTCATTTTTTATTTCTTTAACATCTGCATTACTAATCCTCTTTTCTACTTCCCCCTTTGTTTTATTTATTTTATTTTTTTGTTTTTGTATTGTATTGGATGTCTTTGCCTGTATTGATCTTCAAATATCTCTGGTGCTGCTTTTTGTATTGATTAGTTTTGCTTTCTCCCTTGCATAAATATTGTACCATATTTAAATCTTTTTCTTTCCCATGTCCATATTTCTTGAAGTAACATAACTTTATTCATCACATTTAGCATAGGCTGCAAGGTACTTAAGAAATGTCTGTTATTCTCAATAACCTCCACTAATTAAACTTCATCTTGATTTTTTTTTCCTTAGTAAACACACATAAAAAAGATCACAAAATACAGCTAACATGATGTGTTAGGATTTGTATGAATACAGTATCTCACTCAAAATATAGTTATAGCATGCTATGTTTTACTTTTATGAAAACTATAGAGCCTCTTAAAAGACACTATTTCTTTTGTTTAACAAAGCACTAAGAATGTATTCATCTAATGAAGCAAGCATGACATATTAGTTATTAATACGTTTTAGGGTAGAACTTGCATTTTGTGCTTGTTTTTAAACTGTTTAGAATTCACTGTGCTCAGAATGCCATTTTTCAGCAATATAACAGATGTACAAGATAAAAACGAACTTTATAGCATTTCGCAAGCATTTTTTCAATCATATAATGCATATTAAGTATAATTCCTGCCTTCTTACCTAAATGGTTTTGAAGTTAAAGTTTTTGAAATCAGCTCGAGCCTGTAATCCATCCACTAGCTCCATTTCTTCACAGAAACAGCCATGATGCTTAACAGGAACTGAATAATTGACCTCTAAACCTGCAGTTCCTCTCTGAGACCAACAGACCAATCGGAACGCTGGAAAAACGGCAAAGTAATTCAAAACTCAAAATGAGCTATTTTTCACTATATCGAGCAAATAAAAATAATTGTTTACTTGTTTTACAAGGTTTATAATGCTATTTAAATAAGAATATAATGAAAAAGCAGTACAACCACCCAATACTGCTTTTATAGACATAATTGTTTTTAAGGTGGAGAAGGAAAGGGGAAAAGAAAGAGATGGCTGCTGTATTCAGAAATATGCCTCACATTGTCAAAGAACTTTGTGATATGATATCTTTAATATGCTTTTTGTGATGAGAACAGAAACAAGACAAGTTGGCAAGAACCACAAAACATACATTATAGACAGCACAACATTAAATACGAATAGCTTTCTGCTTCAGTTAAGTCATAATAATATGATTGCTAGAGAAGCTGCTTTATCTACTTTCACACATAGTTATATCTCTGTTAGAAAAACAATTTGTAATTGGTTAAGACCCTAAAATTATATTTGTAATGTATTTTTCTAGCTGATAGAATCTAAATCATACTTTCAAGAATTTTTCATTCCTAAAAGTGCTCTTTTAAAGATGTAAGCTCTTATATCAGTTTGTTCTAGTCTCTAAAGCTAGGAAATTACTTTTTCCCTATACATGCCAGAGGCAGACTTGATATTTCTTCCATATAATGCATTTTTTGAACACTGGTTATGTGCAGTGGTGGTGCACAAATACATTACACATTAGAGAAGTAATGGTTAAATACGCTGTTAAAATATTTCATCCTTAGTTTTTGCAGTAATTTTAAGGGATACTGTGTTATATTGTTGCCATAACTTGTTAGCTCTATGTGATGAGGTTTGACTTGGAATGTACTATTTTTATTTATGCCTTGCAAGCCACATTCTGAGTAAATATAGAGATTAACCAATATTAAATGTCTAAGTAATGCAGGTGAGGGTCAAAATATTTGTAATATTGCATATTCCTTTTTTTATACTGATCACCCAACTTGACACCTCCTGAAGTATAACATTTGTAGTAACTTACTGAAATTTTCTTTTCTCTTAAAGTTTATATGACCGAGTTTATTCAAACAATCTTTGTTTTTTTTTTTTGGGGGGGGGAATGAAGGTTATAATGGAATAAATACTTCAATTAATAGATTGTTTTATGCACACACAATTTTAAAAGTTACACAATTTTAAAAGTTTGTTGTTACCTTCTTTGAACGTTTGACTGTAAGAATAGTAAGGTATTGTATATTACTTACATTTCACCCTAATTAAAATGTTAGTTCATATGGACTCTACAATATATAGCCCTACCTTCTTTTTGGATATTAATAAAGCATGCAGTTACCCACTTTTATTGAATATGTGTTGGCAGATCTGTGGCTTGTATATATAAAGCATATTAAGCCAGGAACACTAGGTTCCACGAAGAAGGATGTTATTGTAAACACTATTTTACCTTCTTTAGTTGTTATAGAAACTCCGTCCATAACAAATTTTGTTATAACCTGCAAGGTCAATCCCCTAGGAAATCATTATGTTTATTTTGAACTATTATACATTTTAAATGGTCTTAACATAGAAATGCTTATCATTGAATGTAAATGGGCTAAATAACCATATTGAAAGAGCAAGTATTAATAAATACCTTTCTTTATGGCTGATACAGTATTTCTTCAGGAGACACATTTAATATCCCAAGACTTAAATAAGCTAACACTAAAAGACTATAAAATGTTGACCAGTTCCCAATTTAATCACAAAAGAAGAGGTGTACTAATTCTTTGGAAAAAAAAGTCTAAAACTTCCTGAAATTGTAAATTCATATATAGACAAAGATGGTTTGTTAATATTAGTAGTAATTAAACTTGAAATAAAAATCACTCATACATTCTTACTGGATTCCTAGAATTGGTACAAAGTCAGTAAAGAAATATTTAGACATTATAACTTTACATTCTAGAGGAGAGATGATAGTCGCAGGAGATTTCAATTGTATTTTTTCCTCTGATGAAACAATGAGTTCTAAAACCTTCAGGATCTCCCCTGTAGCAAAACACCTACATAATTATATCAATACAAGAAATTTAAAAGACATATATCATATAAAACTTCCCTCCTCCCTAAAGTTCTCTCACTATTCATATAGGTTTGGGACATAAACTAACATAGATAAAGTCTTAGTGTCAAATTCTTTACAATCAAAAATAGATAATGTATTATTAACATCTTGTCCCCTTTCTGACCACAGTGCCATTACTTTCTGTATAACTTTTCAAACTGAACCCTTAATGCATTGCCAAAGAATACCAGCTTATGTTACGAAAATAAAAGGCTATCAAGAATGGATGTTATCAGAAATTATTCAGTTTTTAGAAACAAACAACAATGGAGAAGTATCAGATACAATTTTATGGGGCACCTTCAAAGTTGTATTATAAGGAAAAGTTAAAATGTGGTATATGCAAAAAAGAAAGGAATGGGATAAAAGATTACAAGATATCCAAACTAAATTAGATAACTTAAAATGTAATCTTACACCAAATGATAAGAAAGTGTTAGATAATCTAAATAAATTAAACAAAGAATATCAAAACGTATTGCAACACAAACTATCTATAAATCTAGAGAAAATCAAATTATGTTCCTACTCTATCAATCCTAAAAGTCTGCATAGAATTGCAGTATGCTCAAAGTACTTGAAAGAAATAAATCACATAAAAGAAATTACATATGTTGAAAATATGAGGAAAATAAAAGCTACAAATTTAAGTTGCATACTACAAGGTTTCAAAAAACGTTATATATATAAATATTCTCAAACCAATGAATGAAAATGCAAATCTAGAGAAATTCTTTTCTGATAATATTCCAAAGACCTTATCTCCTGGAAATATTGCTAAAATTGATAGACCTTTCACATTTATAGAACTAAACAATCAAATAACTTAAAAATCAATAAAGCACCAGGGTTAGATGGTCTAATTCCTGAAATATATAAAATCTTCCCTGATAATCTTAAAAATACTACTAAATACATTTCATGAAATCAAAACTACATATAATATCCCACCATCATGGAGATATTCGCTAATCTCATCCATACTTAAAGCTGATAAAGATCCTACTTCCTGTTCCTCCTATAGACCCATCTCACTATTAAACATAGATTATAAAATTTTCATGAGCATAATAGCAAACAGAATCAATTCTATTATACCTAGCCTAATAGGGGAAGATCAGATGGGTTTTACCATAGGAAAGTCCAAGACAATATAAGAAGGCTTCTGACTCTAATAGATTTAGCTAATAAAAATAAAAACAAATTAACAATAATGAGTCGACATAAATGAAGCCTTTGACTCACTGAGTTGGTCTTATCTATTTAAAGCTTTACACACTATACATTTTCCCTAAATTTTATAAAATTAATTAGAAACCTTTATGAAGACTCTGTTTCTTTTGTAAAGATAGGCTCTTGCTTATCCCCCTCCTTTAAACTTACAAAAGGAACAAAACAAGGTTGCCCTTTTTCCCCTTTAATTTTTGCTTTAGCTGTAGAATCACTAGCCAGCTATATTAGGAATAATGTTCACATTAAAGGTTATAATTTATATAGTAACATATTTCCAAAGATTCAGTTATTTGCTGATGATTTATTATTAACTTGTGGGAGACATTGAAACATCTTTGGATCAGCTACTTAACACTAGATTTATTTGAAGGTTTGTCAGGACTAAAATGTAATCATAACAAGACCCAGACTTTGTTAATAAATAAAGAGATGACTACAAAAATGAAAAGTTATAAATGCTTTAACTGGGACAATGCACAAATTAAATACCTGGGTGTTCAAATTAATTTGACTCTTAAGAATACAATTACTACAAACTATACTTTTTTAACAAATCTAATTATCAATCTCACAGACAATTGGAACAAAGTTTATTTTACTTTTAAGGACAGATTAATGCTAATTAAAATGATAGTGCTACCTAAAATTCTTTGTATAAGCCAGTCTTTAATCATTCCCCCAACTAAGAAAGTGTTAAAAAAATAGTAATAGCTTATTAAAATTTCTGTGGTATCCCCAAAAACCCAGAATATCTTTACAAAGACGTGGCAAGCTGGGAAGAAGGCGGTATTAGCTTCCATCTTTAATATAATTCTTTTATGGCTAAACCCCTCATATAATTCATATTGGAAACTAATACATGAAAAAAAAATTGTTAACCAATAATAGAATGCTAATTGATCCTCTAACTACAATACACCAGAATACCTTTATTTGGTCTTTAAAAATATACACACAAGATAAGCAGAAGTTAAAATATTGCTCCTTTATTAGTCTAATAATGGCAAATTTCATGAAAATCACCCAATTTAGCCAGTTAATTAAAAGCTTATTAATATCCATTTTTCCTATTGCTTATACAAATGAATGTTTAATCTCTTTTGATAAAAATAAAATGCTTGAATATAAAAATAATAACAATATACTGGAATCAATTTTTATCCACCAATAGGATTTACTCAGCTAACTATCTAATTACTAGATATAGCCTACATAATAATAACTGGATATATATACAAACCTGCAGAGAATTTATATATAACAAAACTACATTTTCTTTACAAACCCATGGAAACAACATACCAAAAACATTAGAACTATTGACTAATATAATTAATGGTTCTTTGAAAGGCACCTCATTTATATCCCTAATATATAAAGTTATTAGATCTGAATACGCCACCAAAATAAATAATGGAGAATTTACTTCTAACAAGAAATTACTTCTAAAATCAGTACAAAAAACAACAATTTCTCCTTACTGGAAAATATACACGTGGAAATTCCTTCACAGGAGTTATTATATACCTCAAAAAATTGCAAATATGTATAAAACAAATGGTATGAAACAGAGGTGTAAAGCAACAGAAGCTGATTGGTTCCATATGATTGTTGCATGTACTATGTTATCCCAATTTTGGACGCAATTTGAATGTTTCTGTAAGGCCTTATGGGACGATAATTGTAAAATTTCAAGTTTTCAATTTATTTTAATGTACCAGTACCAGAAATCATAACCAGATTTCAAACGCACCTTCTCTGGTCAGTACTTGCAGTTGCAAGAAAGGTTGTGACAAAAAATTGGAAAACTAACTCTCCTATATCTTTCAGAAATTAATTTATTTATTTAGCCATGATTCTATGTGAAAAAGAAATATCTAGTTTAAAAATGAAAACAAAGAATTTAACACACAAATTAATTGCTTGGGAAAAGTTACAGTCATTACTAAAAAAGGTTTTAGATGATTTCCTGAATGTATATAGAAGTACTTTCTTGTTATGGACTTTGTAAATAGTTTATTTCAGTTTTGATTGTAAATATGCTATTACTGTTATTATTCTGGTTATAAAAAAATAAAAAACATTTTTGAAAAAAAAGATTACCTGACAGTGTACCAGTGCCTTTAGTCAATGAGTATATAGTTTGCCTGAAAGACAAAATAAGATTCAGAAACATGTTGTTTAAATAAATATCATTACTGTTGCTGGAGTAAACTGAACAACACTGAACCTGCTGATCAGCTGCCAAAGTCCGTCAGACTCATCAGTCCCAACTTCTCTACATGCATGTTTTGTGAACGTCTATCATCCATGCATTATTCCAACTGAAAATAGAGTGATGGCATACTGTAGGGCTGTGCTGCCAAAGTGCATTTTGAGTTTTCAAAACTTAGGTTTGAAGTCTCTATGAAGGAAATTACTTGCAAAAAAGCAACTACTCCACCTGCCTATGGCTTTTTACCCATGTCAGCTCACCGCTTGCTAAGATTTTTTGGATATGTCCTTCTCTGGATTAGTTACAGAACCCCAGTCCTGTCTTATAGTGAAATAGCGTCTCTTGAATTTGAGAGAAAATTAAATATTGAGGCAAGAAAGTCAACAACCTGGGCAGAGCAGGAAACATAAAAATTAAGCTACAACAATTCCTTGCAAGACTATTAATACTATGTATTATATAAGTTTATAGGTATATACTAGGCTAACAATCACCAGGGCCTCTATAAGCCTAGTCACACAATCCAACCCAGTTATGTCACTATCATGGGTGTTTTTTAGGAGGGTTAGTTTGGAGGTTTCTAGAGGTTATTTGGGGGGGGGGGTATGTTAGTTTGGGCATTACTGTCTACCTTTGTCTATCAAAGAGATTGGAGCCAGTCTTGCGGTGAATTTCCAGTTTCGTATCTATTGGTCAAGGTTATGCTTAGGTTATGCTTAAATAGGGTTAGGGATGTGCTCTGCTTCACATGGATGGGGAGCATGCTCTAGAGCATGGAGATCCTCTGAGATGTATCTGTCTCACCAACATGTCTTATTTATATTGCAAGCAAAATTTAATTCCTTGGAGCTAGTGGTCATGATTATGTTCATTTTGTGGATGTGCAAAGGTCCATCAGAGCTGGATTCAAGGATGCCTTGTATGCCAAGCATAGACTGATTCTCAATAATCTGTAGGAGAGTATAGAAATGAGGTTTTAAGGCGATCCATATACGATAATGTGTTTTATACCCCGGATTCTCCCGGTAAGGAATCTTTGTGGGCTGTCCAACTGTTGCATATGTCTAGTCAGGTACAAGGGGACATTATTTGGCCCTTTTCAGACCCATCATTGAGTATAAAGTGGCACTGTCGCTTTTGTGTTAGGACACGTATAAACGAGTTTTTGTGAGTTCTGTTCAAGCAGCTTTATTATATACAAACACATTACTATTGTTGACTATTGACTGTAACTTAACTAACTTGTATACAATTAATGACTGCGATCATGCATGCTCACTCCCTAGCTGCTTCTACAAAATGGCACAAAGGTTGTGCACGTGTGCGGGTTATATACGTGCACATACAGCCTTACATGCTTCTTAAAGATATAAGCACACACACTTTACACTCTAATCTACATCCTCCCTCTTTGAGAAATAGACCATACAATTGTTATGACACTTTCAGCATGTAGAAAGCACAGGTAATCTATAAACATGCATTATATAATATTAAACATATAGGTATGTACAGTCAAGTCCACATTGCTGTGTATTTCACACTTGGTTTAGACACTCATCCATGTCGTGTGACATAAAACTGGGAATTAGATTTAGCAGCTGGGACAGTTTCTGCAAAATTGTTGACCTGTGGAATGTTCGAATAACTTTCTGGAACAGAATCAGACATTTGAACACATTCTGGTCTGGAAACAGTGTCTGGCTCACTGTTTGGTTTAGCGTTTGCATCACAGATACAATGTTGTGATCACAATGATGATGATGGTTCTGGTACAGGAAGAAGATACTTGCGATTTCTTCTATACTCCACTCCTTTGGAATTGACCAAGTAAGTTCACGGCTCTGCACAGATGCCTGTAATCTGTCTTACTTGATCAAAACCTTTTGTTGACTGGATTCGTACCATCTCTCCTTCCCTCAATGGACAAAGTAATCTGCTCAATCTGTTGTAACTAGATTTCTTGTTATTACACTTCTTAAACAATTGAGCCATGATGGTTTTACTATTCTTAGATTTAGGCTGCAACAAACTTGAAGAAATAGGTAGTGTAGTTCTAGTTTGCCTGGAAAGTAGTCTTTGAGCAGGTGAGCCAAGAATATCATCACGGGGTATGCTTCTGAGATTAAACAAATTCAAGAATACCTCAGTATTGTCATACTTTGACCTTTCGAGTAATTGCTTTGCACTCTGTATTGCTTGTTCAGCTAGACCATTGGATTGAGGATATTCAAGACTACTAGTGACATGTACAAAGTCCCATCCTTTTGCAAATTTCTGAAACAACTGGCTAGTAAATTGGGTACCATTGTCAGAAAAACATTTGTGTGGACTACCATGAACTGAGAAATGACATTTCAACTTAGTAATAACAGTAGTTGAGATTAAGTTTGGTAGTGACAAATACTTTTTTTGGCTATCCCAAAATATTACCAATTACTTTAGTCCTTGGAGATGTTAACATAGATTGGAATAACCTAAATATTCACTCCCCCCAACATAGCATCAATTTCCACGGCTTTTCCCAAATGATCTCCAGCCCCACCTATCTACATAAAACCATACCCAAGTCCACTCTAGATTGGATCCTCACTAACAAACCTCACATCTACCATAATCTCTGTACCCCCTCCAGCACTATAAGCGACTACCTGCCAACTCACATCTATCAGTACACCCCCCAACTACAGAGACCTCACCTCTATGGAGACTGTAGAAAACTCACCAACTTTAACCCAGATACTCTGAATAATTATCTTTCCTCTATCAGCTGGTCTTTCCTGCACTCTCTGCCCATTAATGAAGCTGTACTTAAATTTAACCACATCTTTCTTGACATCCTGAACTCCCTAGCTCCCTTAAGTAAAATCAGGGTCAAATCCAACTATGCCCTCTGGCTCTTAGAAATACTCTCTCCCTCATGGCAAAAATAGATAAGGTTTGGAAACTCTGGTTAAAATGTAAATCACCCTCACAGTTACAAGACTACAGGGTACAATAGAACTGCACCAAAAAAAAAAAAAACATCCACCATGATAAGAAAAACTACTACATTCAAGCTCATACTAACCACTATACCAACTCTAAAAGATTTTGGAGTACTATTAAGAAAATTCTCCATCCTGGTTCCCCCACTACCCCCAACCCCTTCCCTAACAACACCCCAACAGAGACTGCAACACTTCTTAACAAATACATCTTAGAGACTATTGCCAAGCTCATTCCTAATAACTCCTCTTCTACTACAGATGCCTGTAACACAAACCACTCTACCATTCTCTTTCAGAGTGCCAATGCCAACACTCTCTCGTTCAAACCCAATAAAATAAAGCTCCTCCTTTTTCTGCCTAACTCTCTAGCCCACTGTAAATCAACCTTTCCAATCGCTTCTGTCAACAACACTATTATAAAAGTTGAAACACAAACTAAACTCCTCAGCACCATTATTGATAACCAACTAAAAGTTGACCTACATGTCCAACAAAGCATCAAAAAACCACCAAAAACTAGGTCTACTTTACACAAATAGAAATATGTTGGTGCAGAAGTCAAACGTGCCCTTGCTCAAACTTTCTTACTACCTACTCTACTCTATGCCTCCCCTATCCTGACTAACCTACAATCTTCCCTTATTCACCAACTCGAATCAACATACAATAAAGTTGCTAGATTTGCTGTAAATCATCACTTCTCCTCCCACCACTACCTGGCCCTACATCACTGGCTTGAACTCCCACATCAGCTTACTCTCACTCAACTCCAAATTTCTCACTCCCTTCTCAATAACCCCACTACCTGCCCATTACTTTCCAAACTTCTGTCCTATTACACCTCCAGTCGTCCTTGTACTTCCAACCAACTCTTAATATTGACCTATAAATCATGTGCAAATATAGGCAAAAGCCTTTATAAATGCTCTGTCTCTCATAGATGGAAAAAACTCCCATTACATATCAGAACCATAACTCATGCCAACATCTTTAAATACACTAAAAGATCACCTGCTTAATTCCAAAATCTGTCACTGCAATCACCTCACTTAACCTCCCATGTACCTCTGTCTACTCACATTAATTTTAGTACCTTAGCATAAATTGGTCTGTGTGTGTGTGTGTGTGTGTGGGGGGGGGGGGGTGGTGGACATTTGTGTAGTAGATGTAGAGTGTGTTTGTGTGTGTTCTTGACAACCTTGTTTGTATGCAAGATTATTTTGCCTCCAGTGAAATTGTGTAAACACATCTCTCCCATACTGTATTTGTTTCTTTAAGGATTACATGGTGGTCTTTGAACATGAGACAATTGCTACATTGTCTCAGGATGCCCACATCTACCAAGCTAGCTATGGAGATATTTGGAAATTGCCTATCCATGTTGTCCGGACCTGTATTTTTATGGGCTACTATAGGTCATGGACTGGGTTATACAGTGGTTCCCTTGGCTGATCTCTGGGGTTTGGAATTAGACTAGGTTAGATTGTGCTAAGACTTGATAGTAGTGGTATTTAATGTGTAAGCTAGCTGCTCTAAGCTTATCTCAATGCAGTGCCTTTGTTTAGCCACACTAAGTTACAGGTTTCAGTTTTAACTGAAGTTTTATAGATAAAATGTACTTTTTGGGTGCTTGCCTGTACAGGGCATTGCTAACCTCTTGATGTAAAAACACTAAGAAAGATTGCTTGTGAGTGTAATGATACAACAAAACAACTTAAAATATCTTGACGAGGCAATTTCAAGAATTAGGGACTTTCAGAATGATTTAAAGGCAAAGTCAACAAATAAAGCAAAGCTAAAGCAGTAGTACACTAAACAGTTAACTGAACTACAAAACAATAAAATAAATCTCTTATCTGCTAAGGATGGAGCAGGAATAACTTAGGACCTCCCTTAGAGTGTGACAAGGGTAACAAGCAAATGGGAGCTCCAGAAAAATGAGTAGGAGACAATTTGTAGTGAGAGAGGTTTACTCAAGTGGAATATTGGTTTACTGGATGAGCACTTAGTATTATGGATAGATGGAAAACAATGGGTAGGAAAGTACTTAAATAGGTTACACAACAAACAATAGCAATGAAAGAGGGGAGCGAGGGACTTTGAAAGTCAGATTACCATAAAGGGCAGAAGCCAGAGAGACAGCCTTTTAAAATCACTAAAAGAGAAGAATGGGAGGGTTATGGAAAAAATTCAAACTGGAGCGCAAGTCTTATGAATAGAATTCCAGAAACTTTTAGCTTAATGTTTTTTTTTGGGGGGCAGACTCAAAGAACAGGGATAAAACAGTAGCAAGGTAAGCAGAAAGGCACTGGAATGCAACTTTAAGCGGTTATATACAGATCTGGACCAGAATTCACAATACTGCCACTACTGCAATCCCAGCATAGACTATGGCACCAGACTATGCACTGCTACTACTGCAATCCCAGTACAGACTATGGCACCAGACTATGCAGGAATTTACCAGCAATGCTGCAATAAATGACTAAATTAGGCTCAAATCTGGCAGTAGATTAAAAAGACCAGAAACAATTATGCAAATATATTTTTGTTAACATTACTCAGGTAGTTTGCATATGAGGTTCCTGAATAATGTGATATGTCCTTTAGGGGTTCTTATTATCTGATTGAACGTTTAGGTTAGCGAATACCTAAACGGCAAATTGGTAATAGTGAAACCAATAAACCGTGAACGCAAGGAAAGAATTCCCTTGACTGTTATGAGGATTTTGCCCCTTTTCCCACTGTAGAGTTATCTCGGAAGTGGTATATTTCATTAGGGGGGTGTGAAGCCCCCTATTTCATTTTGGTTTAAAAAATTTTTTTTTTTTTGCGGTCAAGGGAATTCATTCCCTATGTTAAATTGTGCATTCGCTGTTTTAATTTTTTTGATATTACCAGTTCAACATTTAGGTATTCACTAACCTAAATGTTCGATCGGGTAATATAGACACATCCTTTAGGTATATAAAATAGTTGGAAAAATAATTTTCTTTCATTTTGCTTTGTAAGCCATTCATACTCCAAAGATCAATAATTTACTTTGTTCTTAAATTTTGTATAGGGTAACCAGAGCTAATAAGTGGTATTGCGTTTATATCTCATTGGCTTCAGGTTCTTTCTAAGTAAGTAGTAGTGTGAGATTTGCTGATAAATATTAAAGCCGAGGATCCTAAGTAATGATGTAACTTACTGGGCCAAATTCCAAAAATATTTGCTCTCAGTGTAATTCTATCCCGATTCCAAAAGACATCTCTCAGTGTAAGGGACTTACTTTGGTGTAAAGTTTGTCTGTTAATAGGCTTGCTACTTGGGCCAGATTCCAAAACACCTGATCTCAGTGTAAGTGGTCACTTGCACTGAGAGCAAGTCTTTTGAAATCTGGCCCATTATATAGTCTTCTCTGCTCTTCTGACACCAACCCCATACTGCTGAATATCGGATTAGATTAGAAAAAAAAAAGAGAGAAGAAACACACCATAATAGTAAATGTGCAAATATTGCTAACTTTAAAACCACACTAAACATCCTGAGCTGCATAAAGAGAAATTGTGTTTCAGTGGTACTCCAGTAGCACATTAATCATTAATTTTTCAGCAAAAAATATACCATGATCTTTGTGCATTATTTACAAAATGAAATGTAATTAATTTTATTTGTCAGCAATCTGTAGACTTGTATTTATCAGAGATACTGTAAATATATGAAGCAAAACAGTAACAGAACATTTTCTAATAACTCAGTAATAATCTAATTGTGAGTAATTATTTATAATCATAACAAACTGTAGATGGTTAAAGTGTAACTTAGTAAGGTTAGAATAATTCAGCAAACCACCCATTATTAGTCACCTCCTCACATGTAATAAATGATCACATAGGTAGTTGTTTTGCATCCAATCTAACTGGAGAAATCCATACAAAGGGCAGAATAAGAAGTGACTGAAAAAGAAATATATGCTGTTCTGCAAAATCCCCATCAAATCATAGTATTGCTATACGAGTAGTGGTGGTGTTTTAAAACCAGAAACAGCAGTGCCTTGCATAAATTTTAATTTAGAAGTAGTGTCTGTTTTGTTAAATATAAGATTTCACAATGCCTTGATAAACAATTTGACTAAAAAATTCTATTTGTTTATGTAGTTAGATCTTAAGTAGGTGTCTTATAACTTAAATAAATTGTATAGTAAAGAAACATGGGATTCCATGACATTTATGTAACCAGCATACTGAAGCACTTGAATGGTACCATTTACATTTAGGCAAAACAATGGGCAGGATTCACGAAGCCTCCGTGTAAGAGTTATAACTCTTACACGGAGGCTGCAGTTAAACAAAGTGATGTCAGCATGCTCTGCATATTCATGAGAGCATGCTGAATCACACCTAAGGCTAACACGGTCCGTGTAAGACAGTAGGGGGCGTGTCCGTAGGCCGAGCCCTGTAAGCTGACATGCCCCCAGAAGAGTAAAAGTGCCCAAAGTAAACACCCACGACAGAGTCCATGGAAATGTGAATAAACACAACACAACACATGCCCCCACAGACTATGAACAGAAAATATATAAATTAACATGTTATAAAATTTTTTCTAAATCGTAAAGATGTTTGCCCGTGAGTGCGCTCGTTTGCGCGGGCGTGCCCGTAGCGCAGCTACAGTTAGCAGTCAGTGGGAAAGCATATAAGAACTAAATATGCAAAGTAAGCCAAGAAGCAATAGCGTAGCGGTAGAGATGTTGGCTGAAGAGCAGGCATTCATGGTTCGAGCCCCCACAACACCAATTTTTATTTTTAGCAAAATAAGCACGAAACAAGTCCCTGACAAACATGTACACATAAAATCACATTTTATGTAAAATGTAATGAAATAGCCCATTTATATTGAAGAAATGTGAGGTAACAAAACAATAAAAAATGCCAGATGTGCCCATAGCTGAGCTACAGTTTAACAGGGTGAGTGCACCTGCCCGTAGGTGAGCAGTGGTTTAACTGTTGCAAAATGAGTGCCCGTAGCTGAGCAGTGGTTTAACAGGTGCAAAATGAGTGCCCGTAGGTGAGCAGTGGTTTAACACGCTGAAACTATGTGCCCCTAGCTGAGCTGAGTGTAATATGCATGCTGATAGCCAAATGAGGCTTAAACCAGCGTACCCCGTTTGCGCGGAGCTGCGCACCGCTCAAACAAGCTAACCGACAGGCAACGTTGAGCAAGCCGTATCAAAACTGCCTTTACACAGACACATCCCTCAGCTTGTCTAGACAGTCATAAAAAATAAAAAGTAGTGGCCAGGTTCGAACCAAGGATACTATGCACTATAGTCAAGGTACTGAACCACTAAGCCATGACAGCAGTACCTATAAATGCAATAATAGCAAATATATAGGAATGAATACAAACTGGAGCATGACAATGCAGGTTTAGTGAAGTTGATACAATTCCAAAATGGCCAATCACAGACATGTGTGGGAAAAACGACATATATAAGCCCCATAGGCGGGAATACACAGCATAAACAATTGTAGAACTGACTTGCAGCCAGAATGACAGGAGTAGGTGAGGGTAGTTGCTTTCGAGCACAGAGGTGGGGCGTTGAGGAGTCCAGGTACATGGTCTGGCTCCTAGTCCACAATCATGAGGCCCAACCCATGCAGGGCCAGGTCCTGTGGGGAGCATATAGGGCTGAGGCGTGGGACTGGTTGGCTCATGATCTCACCAGTGCCACAGGGATTCCAAGGACTGGTGAGCAGGTCCGTCACCACCATGCGGACCTGAAGATACGCAAGCAGGACCAATTGAACCTTTGGATCCAGGAGGCCCGGCAAATGCCCAACGCCCCACTACTGAGTAAGTTACATTTAATTATGTATGTAAGAAATTAAACTAGCTGATATTATGGAGATGTGTATTCCAATATTACTTCATTTATATTACAGCTGCAGGTGTCCGTTCTGCGAACCGCAGAGCCTATGGCGATAGGCTGGTGCGGTTGCGCCACCAGGCAGGTCAGTAATCCACTCCCAGTAACTGTAAAGAAATATAAAAGTATGACAGAAAAAGAGTGCAGTGTAGTCACTAAGTAATAAAATGTGCAAGTAGCAGTGTAAAAGTGTTTGCAAGTATTGCTTGATTACAAAAGTGTGTTGCAGTCTGTAATCCAAACAAAAAAATGAAAATGTCTGAAATAAATTCTGAAATAAAGATGCCCCACCTGTAATAAAATAGTACACAACCTGCAGCAGGCTGAAAAGTACAGCTGCAGAAGATTATCAAATCACATGTGTGAAATATATCCCTGTGAAATACTGAAACATGACAGAAGTGAGACTGCTGGAAAGGATTGTAATAACTACAGGTAAAACATGTCAATAAAGCCTAGAAGTAAGTACCATCCTGAATAGTAAAATGAAAACAAGTGAGAGAGTGTGAGAAAGTGTCATGAATCCAGCAATACAGTAGTAATAACCCCTGAATAAAGTATACTGCAGTCAGTACAGAATGAAATGCATGTGAGAAGCAAAACCAAACAGCGAAATCTGTTCAAAGTGTTGCTGCAGCTGGAATGTGTATCCCAAAATCTGGATATGTTGCTCTGTCTGCAATATGCAGATAGTATGATTGTCTGATATACCAAACATCCACACTTGTCTATAGCTATATAAAGCAAATGTAGCAGGATGATGTAGCTGAACAAAGCTAGATATGAATGTGTATGAAGAACAATAAAATGTATATTGATGTAGCAGTAACAGTCCTATCACCAAGTTGAAGAAGTTATCATATTGGAAACTGTAGTTAGAACAGTAGTGTGTATATATGTGCAGCTATTAGAAATGTACAGCATATGTATTGGTATTCGAAGGTGTTAATATTATTTTCTTCACCCCACCCTATAACCACATATAACCCATTCCACGTGAAAATGGTATGTGCAATCACAATTAACACCCCTGGACATTTGTCCTGTTGGGTCATATATATTTGCATGTCCGTTGATGCATCTGCCCTGTTCATACATCCAAACCTGATGGCCTGTTGCCATCAATCAACCCTGCATATTGTTGGACTGTGTATTGCTGTTCAAATTATGCATGTGTTATGCTCGCTGTTCAGTGGTGTGAATATCTGGGTGTTTGGTTAATGGGAATACTAATGCATGCTGTTACAACTAATTGTGAATGGTATTATATGTCACTAACCCAAACTGTCATGACATAATGCAAAACATAGGACGACAGGGAAGGCGGGTTCCAGTGGAACAGTACATCCCACCTCAGCTGGCGAGTGCACCTGGCACTAGTGCCCAGTCTGCAAGTGTGGCCGGAGGAGAACCACCACTCACCCTCCGTAGTGTCCGGACTGTGGTGCGTAGGGAGATCCAGGACTCTGTTCTTGGGCCCCTATATCAGCTTGAGGCACAGGTGGCACAACTTACGGGCATGCCTGTTGCCCAGCCTACACAGCCCCCAGCACAGCCCCATCCTGGGCAGTGAAGGAACAGTGGCAACTGCCTATGGGTGGGGATATCAGTTCCACTGTTGCCATCTGTGGGCTCATGGGCTCTGGATATCCAAACCTCCGTCCCCGTCAATTGTGTAACCCCCCCACACATGTCATACACCGCCCCTGTATGCGTCTTGTTTGTCTTGTCTGTTGACCTACCCAACCTACCTCCCCAGTTATACCGACTTCCTTCACCTGACATACCACTCTCACCTGAAAAAAAAAAAGGGCACTCTGTGCCCACAAAAAAATTACGCCCCATACATAGCTGCCCATTCCGCACACATGTCTGCTGGACATGGAAACTATCAATTACAATTGGCTGTACAACAAGTATTATTGTTGTCCTGACACCTCTCTCAGTGGTGGAAGGTTTCAAATATCACACCAAATTACATACATATGCACAGCTGTTGCTGATGAAGAAATGGGCAGCTATGGGCCTTACCTACATCCCTCCTGCAAATCCCAAGTTTGTTTCCCTACTGTCTTACCCTCTTTGTGACCCCTTTTTCACCACTTTTCTGTCTCCCCATTTTCATTTCTTTCAAAGAAAATAGCGCGAGTGTGTGCCAGAGTAAGCACTGTTAAGCAGTTGTAAGCGGGTGTGTGCGGAGCTGAATGCCAGTGCGCACGCGTGAGCTCCTCGCAAACCAGCGCTAACCCGGTTACAACTGCTTAAAGGTGCCTTAGTCACTCTGATTGACAGGTCCTGTAGTCAGTTCAAAAGCAAAATAAAATCCCACTGTCAGTCCCGAACCCAGGACCTTGGAAACGGTAGTCTGTATGACCTACCACTAAGCCATGACTCTTATACAAGAACATTGTGCTAAAATAAATATAACATGTAATAGTAGGGATGAATGTAAAGGGAATATAGGATGTGTAGTACACAAAGCATGTCATTTAGAATTACTGTCAAAACTAGTGGATTCCCATAATAGTAGTGTGTGAACAGAAACAGCCATGCTAGTTGGTAGCTTGTAGGTAATAATGTCAGTTAATGTACATATATAAATGTATGTATATTTACATATATATATATATATATATATATATATATATATATATATATATATATAGATAGATATAGTTGTAGGTGTCATTGTGCATACACACTTACTACAGGGAAGAGGAGAGAGGAATGGAGAAATGTGAATCTACAACACAGCCCGAATCATGAGAGAGATACTAACCTTTACACTCACAGAACAGTGTCCACAGCATACCAGCATGGTCCCCGGGCACCGCCTATCTCACATACCCTTTTATAGCACTGTCCTGAAATCACAGTGAGAACTGCAATCAGTACACAACTGGCTGCATGCAATTAGCAAATGCTGGCTTACAATTGGTGCAGAGGCCATCACATGGACCTATACAGATACCTACAAAAGCATCCTGTACTAACACTCCACACATGCAATACATTCATTGCACTGTCTGGAAGCAGACAGAGGGAGAGAGACAGACAGAGACAGAGAGAAAAAAAAATACACATGCTACACACTGTGAGTCTAAGCTGTCAGCAGTGACAGTAGCAAGCCGTGCCAGCAGCAGCAGGAAGCAGAAGCAGTGGTAATGCAACCAGCTGCGACAAACACAGGTAATGTAAATTAGCAGGTTAATAGTCTGCATACTGGGAACCCTCCAAATGTGTCATAGGTCTGTATCTATAGGTATGTCCATGTGATATGTTGTGTGTACGTAGTTCCACCAAAAGGGGATGACTATACATTACATGTCAGTCAGTGTTAGGCCGTGATCCTGGCAGCAGTTGTCTGTGCGTTGCCCTCAGCAATGGCTGTAGTGACTGTTTTGAAAGGTCAGCCAGGTTCAAAAGGCAGGATCAGCTCATCACAAAGGCAAACTGGCTGGGAACAAGTATCTGCAGGTACCCAATATCGCTGCATATGCATCCCATACTGAATAATTCCATAGCTTAGCAGACCAGGCCGGTTATGCATATGATGTGGTAGTTCCCAGGGTCAGTAGAGGTGCCTCCTTAGTGGTGTGGGGCCACTGTTGCTGTATGCCAGTGTCCAGGTACATATCCTGTAGTATGGCCAAGATGAATTATCAGTCTTATATGCGGTTGTATGTCCTCTTGGAGTGCATGTAGCACACATCCAGGAATACCATCAGGTCACAGTGATGCTGTGTGTTCTGCTTTGCTGAGGGCGGTCCTCACCTGGACATGTGAGTTGATAGGGAGGTTACATACAGCTGTGATAAGTATTTCAACTGGTGAGGGAGAAGGAGGGGGGTACGTGCACCGAAACTGTCTGCAAGAATGTTGCCAATATCTGTGTGTTTGGTGAATGTTAAGTAGGTGTGTATTAACGCAGAGCATATCTGAGGCATTTGGTCCATATGTGTAACATAACTGAAGAAGGCCTTGTGGTTATCCATAGTGTTTGTGGCCATTTCCCTCCCAAAGTAGGCCGTGGCCGTTGTTATGAGAGACCGTAGCGTATTACCAGTGCTGACCACAGATGCCTTCCCTTAATGTGAATCTGCTCTGTCCTGCAGTAGCCTCCTGCTATTGTTATACAATTTGCCTCTGTCTGTGGTCCACCGGACAGGATGCCTAACCTTTGTGCATAGGGTCTGGGTTAGAAATGTGTGTGCAAGTTCCATGCAATCTGTGGGATGTCCGTGGTAAGCATTTGCAAAGGGGTCAGCAGTGTGGGTTGTGGCTTCCACTGGCCCAGTGTGCTGCATGGATACCATCTCCATCCTAACAAGTGAATAACTGTTTAATCACATACATATCAAAGTAGTCTACTGTGCTGGTGGTGGTGGGATATGTATATCCAGGCCGAGTAACTTGTGTCCACATCACACTAGTGGATGGCGTCCCACATACAGTACCTTGGGATGAACCCCCCCCAGAGTGAGGTTGTGCATTGGACCTGTCGCAGTGTGCTGACCGATGGGGCATGCTACTATGTTGTGCGGAATGTGGCAGGTATTGTTGCACAGGTATTGACTGAGCACTGATATCTGGCCATGTACTTCTGTATCCACCATGAGACACACACATGCAACATATGGAAGTAGTAGTATATCACTACACATGAGTATCATGTATAGTATGTGTGCCATATATTGCTGACATAGTCTGCTGATATCCTGTTTGTGTTCTCTTCCAGGGAGATGGCGCATCAGCGTAATCCCGCCTACTCTGCAGTGGAAGATGAGGAGATACACCAGAGCCTGGTGCGGGAGTATGACATACTGTTTTCCTGCACCAGTCAGAATCAGCAGAAGAGGGCTGCACTGTGGCAAGACCTTGTCCGTAGGATAAATGACATTGGCACGCATAATAGGACATATGAACAGGTACATCACTGCAGTGATTTAATCAGAAATGTCTGTCAGCGTGCATCAGATATCCACAGGCAACAGGTTGCCACAGGAGGTGGGGTGGCCACACATCCCCCCCTCACCAGACTGGAGGGGCTACTCCTAAGTGTTGTGGCTCCAGCCCCGGAACAGCAACAGCAATACACCTGCATCATGATGGAGGCTGGATCCACACAGCAGCACGACATGGAGCGTGCAGGTAATATGCTATATGTACACTTGACTGTTCTGTACACTGTTAGTTTATGCATGTGTAAGGTGTGTCCGTGGTATGTAGCTGTCAACATAGTATGTAATTGTGCATGTGTGATATTGGCAATATCAGCAGCTGACGTGTGAAAGGCAACTGGTGTACTACTGCACTGTATCATATGCAGTATCAATGGCACAGTTGTGCCCACTGACATTAATCTCATCATTTCTGCAGGTCCCTCCGGGGTTACAGCAAGGCAGGCCATCCATGCTGGTGAGTGTGTTTAACAATACCTATAATAGTCCTGATAGTGCTAGTAACACTAGTGTAACTCAGTAGTGCTCTGTGTGTATACTGCGGGGTGTGCATGTGTGCCTGTGCCCATGTGTGCATGTGTGCAGGTGTGCCTGTGTCCATGTGTGCATGTGTGCCTGTGTCCACGTGTGCATGTGTGCCTGTGTCCATGTGTGCATGTGTCCACGTGTGCATGTGACCACATGTGCATGTGTCCACATGTGCATGTGTCCATGTGTGCATGTGTCCACATGTGCCTGTGTGCATGTGTCCACGTGTGCATGTCTGCATGTGTGCCTGTGCCCATGTGTGCATGCGTGCATAAGTGCATCACTGGTAACATTGTGTGGACACTGTACACTGTGTTTCCTGTCTTCCTCCCACAGGTTCTGGCGTCCTGCAGCAGGGAACCTGAATCTAGTGCCACAGGTACTGGTAATGATGATATCTGTGTAATGGTACAGGAAGGTGTGTCAGGGTCCACTATTGGTCAGCCAATTGACAGTACACAGCTGTCAACCCCATCATTGCGCACAGTCACCCTGCCAGTACATCCTTTGTCACCATTGTCCCTAGGTGATGGACAGGATACAGTGGGCATTGACCAGGGTAATGTGGTATCTGTGGCACATGCTTCCCCACACAGCAGCCATGGGCAGGGTCCTGCGATGGTACCACACAGACAGTTGCCCATGGGTTCTCGTGGGAGCATCCCTGGGCGTACTGCCTCTGGCAGACGTGCCCAAAGAGGTCTGTCAACCTCAGCTATGTTTCGGGCTGTCATGCAGGCACAGTCACGTATGGAAAGGTACACCAGACAGGGTCTGAGGGAGCTGAGAGCATGTCGCACAGCCATGACTGACAGTATGCGTCACATCGCGGATGCTATCCGTAATTTCACCGATGTCATAGACAGATGTTGTGGGGACATATTACAGCAGTTCCACAACCAAATGTCCATGAGCCAGGGCAATGGTGGGCGGTTGCAGCGTCGACATGGCTGTATGCCAGCAACAGCAGCAGCTGGCAGTCGGCGTGGATGACACAGGCCCACATACGCCCCCATAGTGCCAGCAGCAGCCCCAGCAATGTTGGGTCTGTGCTGTCATCGGAACGCCCCAGGAGACCACGTGCACGTGGCTCTGGACAGTCCCAACAGGGTCCTGTGTCCAGTCAACACACTCCCGCTTCTGATGACAGTACCCAGTCTGGCTTAGTACTGGATACGGTCCGTAGCACCCCTGCCAGGCACAGGTACCGTGTCCGTGCCCACAGACACTGATCTGTATGACCTGCCAGGTGCAGTCTGTGGCTGTCCACAAACCCCTGTATATGGCAGCCATGAGGTGGAACTGTGTGCGTGCATACACACATGCGAAATGTTAACACCTAGGGCGACCACATACACGCACACACTGCACCAACAGTGCCCCACCCTGTACTGCTGCCCCTCACCAACACACATATCAATTGGTGGTATCAGTGGCAGACTCAGGCATACCTAATTCACACCCTGTGCATATGATGACACTGTGCCACCTCCTGCAATCTCCAACATCATTGCGGGAACAGGTAAACACATTGCTGATGCACAACAGGGTGACTACATAGAAGTGTATTAGTAGTATCATGTTGGTAACAGTACAGTGTGCTGATATGACTGTGTGTATATCCCAGCATGCCTGATGCAGTAACCATATGAATGTCCTGAATTGTTATCTGCACCCATAGTACGTACCAAAGTGTAACAACTGCACATTATTGCATGCCAGTGGTAAGGATGTCAACAGATAGCCACATACATGGGTAGCACAGGGGGGAAGCTAATGCAAGTAGTGATATGTACTGATGGACATGTACAGTAATGGTGTCAAGTTGCCCACAACGACTATGCAATGTGGATGTTTGCGCATGTTGATATGTGTGCAGTACCAATGTAATCCAAATCACAATTAACTATTGTTCCCTAGGCCATTTCTGATGCTAGTCACAGGGTGTGTTTGTCCTTCGACACACATTGTAACTGGAGTTTGCCATGACATATGTCATGGTTAGTATACTGTGCCTCCGTCTACCTCTGACATAACAGTGATACCCAGGGTTAGCCTACCATCTCCCATCCACTCATCAGGATTCCTCTTGAGGGGTGTCGATAGGTGACTCTCGGGCTGACCTGTACCGGGAGTTTACTGAAGAGTGGGGGTGCCTTCTGTGTTATGGATCATTCTGTACAGCTTGTCCTATGTATGTCAGTGCTGGGGTTCAGGTCTCTCATGTGCATAGCTCACTGCCATTCAGATTGTACAAGGTGCAGCATGTTCATTGATTCCAGGTTGGACGTGGCTTTATACATCAGGCACGGCTTGCCTGTAGCTGGGCAGTATGGCAGTGTGTGGGGCTGCAGTTTCTTTACTCAGGAAACACATGGCAACTGTTCATGCTCTTTGCTACTCCTGGTGGGGTACTGTTGTGGACTTTAAAGTTGATGGAGGTGTCTGCTGAGGTATATCCCACAGGGGCTGTTGTAGTCAATTGTGACGCTGATGGAGGATGACTGCAGAGCCACAGTGGCCTCCCCTTATCTACATCTGCCAACCTTCATGTTTGGGTGGGTATATAGTATGTTTCTGCGAACACTACAGCCACATGTTTGTCCAGTGCTGGATATCTATCACCTTTTGTCCCCAGGTCTCTCATTACATGTTAGGTACATAATGGGTTAACACCTGTGTGGTAATTTGTGGGCACTTACTGTATATCCATGGTGGTTGTCTATACACAGTTCTGTAATTAGCTTGCTGACATGGCTATGGCTCCAGTTGTCTGTTTGTAGGTGGCCCTTTTGTGGGTTGCTTGTGTCAGCTGGGGGTCGGATATGGTGGGCTGTTTGTACTCCTGTGCATACATGTTCAGTCACAGTCCTTCCATGTTGGCCTATACCTATGGGACATATATACAGAACAGGGGGGGGGGCCAGGAACAGGCCTTGTGGGATGCCACTCATATCTGCTTTGTAGTCTGACATGGATGCGGCATGTCTGACCATGTCAGTTCTGTCCTTGGTCTGGTTTGCAACCCCTCTACTGACATAGGGGTATATATTTAAGCTGGTAAACATATCCATACTGAACTCGTAGGGTATTGTCTATAAGCATATGCACGGTCCAGCTACGCTGTGTGGACCACATTGCCCTCATCAATGACCTTAATGACTGCTTCAAATGGGTCAAACATGTTTAGGGGCAGGATCTGCAGTTACGACAGCCACACTGTGTAGGGTCCAGTATCAGTAGGTCCACAATAGCTTTCTGTCTGCGGTACATACTGATCCTTTCCATAGCTGTGCAGACCAAGCTTGTCAGGATCCTGGGGTGGTAGTTTGCAGTATCCATTCAGGCAACACCTTTGCTGTGAAGGACCACTGTTGTTGTACACTGCTCTTTGGGTACATATCCTGTGGTAAGGCTGACATTGGGCAGTAGTGTGATTTGGCATTCCATTATTCTTGGAGTCCATGTTGGCCTCAGCCCAGGACACCATCACATACCTTTGCTGCTGTGTGTTTTGCTTTGCAGATGATGGCTGTTACCGCAGCATCTGCAATGTCAGGGGACCAGCAGTCTGCTGGGATAGATATTTTGCATTCTGGGGGGGGGGGGTTGCACTACACCTGTCAGGTTGTATGTTGTCAATATGTGTGTGTGTTTGGTATGTTGTTTGTAATATCTGTGTGATTTGGAGCATATCTGTGGATGCCCAACATGGTTCCTACCATCAGTTAAGTAAGCCTTGTGATTATCCTTAGTGTCCTGTACAATTGTATCTTCATAGGTTCATGGGTTCCTACTAGGCTATCCACCCTAGGGCATTAGTAAGCCTAGCCAGAGTGTGTGTGTCTTTCGCTGCCCCTTGCTATGTGACTATTATGGCCATTTATGACTTTCTTTACTGTGCCTCTGTCTGGCCGTGACACAGTGAAGACCCCCCAGTAAACATGTACGATCATCCATCCACTTGGCGAGGGGTGTCAGTGAGGGGCTCTGCCTAACATGGATTGGGATCCTGTTTCTGGGTGTGGGGAGCCTCTGGATTATGTATCTGTCCCTCCAGCACATCCTATTTCATTATGTGTTGAGGCTGACATCTGTCACTCTCACAGCTCCAATGGCTTTGATTTCCTGTGGTGGATCATGTCCATTACTCCTGTGTTGGACATGGCCTTGTACAACAGACATACAATGCCTCTGTGTAGGCGGTCTGTGACTGCATTCAGCTGGGGTGTCTACAGCCAGGCAGCATATGACATATATTTCACACCCTTTATCCTCTTGGTGGGGTAACTATGAGGTCTTCCGAACTGCTGCAGATGTCACATCCGGTACATCCCATATGAGTCATTGTACTAGATTATGGGTCTGATAAGGGAACAGTACAGCAGCACAGTGACCTCTGTTGATGTAGATGTGAATCCTTTCATGATACGGTGTCCAATATCGACAATCTTCCTAGCCACATTGGCATTGTGAGTGTCACATGACAGATTACTGTTGACTTGTGTCCCTAGGTCCCTGATTACTCCTTGCATACATAATGGTTTGCCACCTACGTGGTAATTTGTGTGTACCTTGACTGGTATTTGGTGTGACATTCATACTGTCCAGTGTCTTCAGGATGTCTGGGTGGAGTTCTTGTGTGTGAGAGTGTGGTCTGTCGCATGCTACAGACTGTACAGCAGTTTTGACTACACTTAGGTGCACATGGGTGGTCTCCGCTGCTTTGTGCATTGCCAGTTACCTGGCCGTATGGGTGTCTGTGCTGCATATGGACACTCCCCCTCCTTTGATGTTTTGGTCCAGGTGTTGGGGCCATAACGCATGATATGTGGTATAACCTGGTAGTGCTGGTGTGCTATCACTAGGCTTGCAGCAGGCTTCTGTCACTGCACAAACATCAATGTTTTCCATAATGGGAAGTGCCTCAGGGACATGCATATTGCAGTTTACACATCTGGCATTGGTCAGCATTATCCTTATGATTACCCTTATGTTTCTTACCACTTATGTTTTCTAGGGTGGTGGGTAGTCTTTTTGGCCTTGCCTACATACGGCTCTGTGGAGGTGGCAAAGGCCTTATCCAGTATCCAGACGCACAGGGGTAACAGGTGCAAGCCATCCCTGGAACAGCAGCATGGCTTGTCATGCTTGACATCTCAAGCAGACAGACATTAGACCCTCTTGGACTGACAGCTGTAACTGTGCAAGCTGTTAAACATGATCATTCTGTGTTTGTACTGTGGCATCATTCTTGGTGAGGGTTGGATGCTGCACACGGCCAGTGTCATACCGGCCTGGGGTACATACTCAGAGAGCTCATCCATGTCTCTTTCATGTAGACCAGGGAGGTACATCTCAGGTCATTCACACCAGCATGGACATTGAGTGCATCATATTTCTGCTTGCTTTGGGGTGACCTGCGTACTTGTGTTATGTGGCATTTTGTGGCAGCCTACAGGCAGCTTACTCTACCCTTTACCTTGTTCAGAGTGGTGAGTGGGACAGCAGTGTGTCTGCCTATACAGACACCTATTACAACTGTATCAGGCATGTTGTTTCTCCTTCTGGCCTGTGACTGTTTGGCACACCAGCTTTGTGTACTATGCGTTGCATGTGCTATGTTTGGAGGTTGTGGTTGCTTGTGATCTGCTTTGGAGGCTTCTGTTGGTGTGGTGTGTTTGTAATTAGGGCCTCCGGGAATGTTTTTCTGTGTTTATGCATTTGGTTTACAGTTGTGGTAGGTCTATGTGGGACTGGGTTTGTGGTGTATGTGGTTACCTTCTCCTCCTGACTAGTTTTGACAGTACTGAGTTGGAGGAGCTCAACCTCTGGTTTGGATACATGGTTGCATCTATCACCTATATTTGTATTTATTGGGGGGGTTGTGGTTGTCTGTGTACTTGGGGCAGGTGTCACATTGCCTCTGGATTCACAGATTCTACTTGTTGTGGCTGGACTTAGTGGATTGTATGTGTGGACATATGTTATTGCCATACTACTGGTCAGTGATTACTTCCCTTTTTATGTTTGCTCTATCATGTGGTAGCTTCCTCATTCTATTGCATGGTTTGGTAATGGCTGGAGTCCAGCATGCCAGATGCCTGCGTGTATGGCATTGTGTGTTGTTGTTATTTGTGATTGCGTACTCCAAGCATTCCTGGCTGTATTCATGGAATGCCTGTATAACATGTTCTGCGGTGTGTCCCATACTCTGCACTTGCACAGGGCCTTTCGTGGATTCCACATCGGTTTGGAGGGCTGCAACCTATGCTTTACACATGTTTTTCACTGTGGTATTCTGGCCAGGGACTGGGGTCGGGATGTGTATATCCAGTGTGATTACTCTATGGTCTGGTCTTACCGGTGAAGGATACACTTCTCATCTTGCCATCCAGTACACATGTTGCTGATTATCACATCCAGTATGCTTACCCCTCTTGTGGGAGTGGTACGTTGTTCCTGGGCATTTTGGTTTATGGATTCTGGGAACTTTTCTCCGACTATGTTGGTGCTAGTATAATGCTCCCGGTGTATGTCTGGGTATTTTCACTCAAGCAGTATAATGTTGTATTGGGGGCTTGATATATTCATGTATTCCAACATGGGCCAGGTGCAGTTCCTGGTATTAGGACAGTAGTCTGCAGCAGGCTATATACTGGGAGGCGGTTTTAGCCATTGGTATTTGACCATGGCTAATCCATGCTGCTTCTTGTTGTGTTACCAACATGGGGGTGTGGTTATCCTTGACATTTATTGCTAGTCACCCTCCTTTTGTAGCTTGTTCCATGTTTTGTGGCTGTACAGCACAGTATGAGGTGTGACCTGGTAGTGTTAGGGTGCTGATGTGAGCCTTGACCCAGTTCTCTGTTACAGGACTGATATCTACATTCTCCATACTGTGTGCATTTACACTGCACACATCTTGCTGTTTAGACTTCTGGCATTGGATAGCATTACATCTAGGTTCCTATCCCTTGTGGTACCTATGAAGGTGGGTTTGTGTTTTGAGACTTACCTATTCAGGGCATGCTGTGGGTACTGACAGCCTTTGCCAGTATCCATGGGGCATGGAATGATAGGTGCACGCCACCCCTAACAGGTGTCATGCTCTGCATGTCTTCCCAGCCTGAAACACATTGGCTCCCCTTTGACTAACTGCATTACTTCAGCCAGTTATTGCACTTGATCATCCCATCGTCATTTTGTGGCTTCATGCTTGGTGAGGGTGGATGTTAGTCAGGGTGCTCAGGTGTGCATATAGTACATGGTGTTACATTACTTAACACATGGCATTCATGCCTCAGGTGGTGCTGCAGGGCTGCCTCTGTCGGATGCGCATATTACACTTCCCTGTACATGTTTGTGAGCAGGTCATGTCAGTTTAGGCATCCATGTTATTATTCGAGTGAGTCAGAGGGGGTATCATTCCCAGGGTTCCTACTGAGCCAGTGTATGTGGTATGCATTGCCTCTTTGCCAAGGCCAGGGCATACTGGGCACGCCTCCTTCTGCCTACTGGGGCAGGCTCAGGTTGTTCCTCCTCCAAGTCACGCTCTACCTGTGATGGCCTTGGCAATGGTGCTGTTTGGCCCAGCCCTATGCTGGTCCTGCTGCAGCTGTTTTCGCAGGATCATATTATGTAGCATAGCACATACCATGACAATTTGGGTACATGTAGTTGGTGTGTACTGCAAGGCTCCACCAGATGTGTCCAGACACCGGAACCGTGACTTGAGCAGCCCAAACACATGCTCTATTACATTACGTGTTTGTGCATGTGCCTCATTATGGCATTCCTGTTCAGGTGTGTGTGCGTTTCTGATGGGTGTCATCAGCCACGGCTCCAGTGCATAACCTGCATCCCCCACTAGGTGGCCATGTGGGATGTCCCCATTGGCAAATGTCTGGTACAGCTGCGTCAAATGCCAGATGTGGGAATCGTGGTAACTCCCAGGGCAGCCAGCACACACATTCATTATTATGCCCTGGGCATCACACACGACCTGGCAGTTGATGGAGGGGAAGCCCTTGCGGTTAATGTAGGCCCTACCCTGCTCACCGGCTGGTGCTTTGATGCGTATGTGCATGCAGTCTATTGCACCCACTACCTCAGGGTATTCCGCTATTTGCTGGAAGAGACGCATATTGCTGGCCAATACCTCACGGGCATTGGGGAAATATACATGATCACTGACATGTGCTGACATGGCATCCAGGAACTGGTGCAGTACCCTGGAGGCTGATGCCTGTATCATATCGCCAGTTAGTCTCTGGAAGGTACCTGTTGCTAGTATTCTTAGGCCAACACATACCTTGGTTTCCACTGGGATGGGTTCCCCTCTGTTGGTTCTGTGTGTGAGGCATGGCCTGCACAACTCAACTATTTGCTGCAGGAGCTCTCTGTCCACTCTATAGTGCTCTACTATCTCCAGCTCATGTAACCCGTGGTAGGTGACCCTGGGCTTGTACACTCTTCTCCGTCTCCTCAGTGTGGGTTGTCTGGCACCATCTGCGTTGTCACCACCCTCAGCAAGTCGCCTATGTCTCATTATGACAGCTATGGCAGCCCCTAACATTTCTGCTCTGAGTGAAGCTTTTTCAGTTTTCACTTCTATTAGCTTACTCCTGTCTTGCAGTGTCTCTTAAGAGAAACATCCTGCACTACTTATTGCAGAGTTTTAAGTGCTGGGCTGGGCTACTATTCTGCCTGTGTAATTGCCTGCTTCTAATTGTTTTCACCTGCTAGCTTCAGCAGTAATCCTTGCTAGCTTCCTACTAATTCTGTTACTTCCTTTTTCCTTTCTGTTTCCTCAGGGGGGAGCAACGTGCATACCAGCAGAAACACACTCACAGTGGCTTACACGCACGCACACGTGCTTACATGGTTCAGAATCTACTTATTCGGGTTAAAACGCGCGCACACCCGCACAAACTGTGTTACAAGTCTGCCAACAGCCCCCTGCATGCTCAGCCTGCCCTACACGCGCGCACACCAGCGCAAACAGTGTTAAACATCTACCAACACACTCCCACATGCTCAGTCTGCCTTAAACGCGTGCACACTGCCCTACTAGCGCTTCATGGCGCGCACACATGCATGCCCAGCAAGAAACCTTAGTGTAAGTAACAGTGTACACCTTCCATTTCTTGACTTTCCCACACTTATCTTGTGGCACTCCTCTTTCCCTGATCTGTGTCTGTCATCTGTCATGTTACACTGACTTCCAATGAACTGCATTTCTTTCTACCATTCCCCCCCTGTGATGTCACCTATCTCCTACTCTATTCCTCCCCCTTATGTATCTCTTACACTACTCAGACTGTGCTCATTTGCTATGTGACTGTGAGATTCAGTATCCTAACTCTCATTTACATGAGATTGCCTACTAATGCTTAGTTACATTTCTTACACTCAGCTTCCCCCCTAAGCAACCACTACACGGTGGCCATGTTGTTTTTGGTCTGCTGGTCCCTGCATTGTCCTTCCATGTGTTGCATAAAACCCACATTTGTGGGTTTATAACCTTCATTTTTATGTTTTATACAGCGCAGCCCGTTTGCGCGGGGCTGCAAAAAAAAAATTCTATTTTTATTATTTTTGCATCGGGTTACCTTGCCAATGGCCACATATTTGGCCATTGGCATGCTGCCTGAGACATATGCACCCTTTATTTGGAGCTGACATGGCTTCGTTGTGAAATTTGCAGAAACGTACTCAGTTGTCAACTGAGTACATTTCTGCAGCTAAAACGTCTCTTACACGGGCTGGTTTCTGCTTCGTGGATCGCTAATATACCTCATTTGCATACCTTTTGGCTGCAAGTGAGGTATTTAGCATGTCCACGCCCAGTCCGTGTAAGAGACGTTTTAGCTGGTCTCTTACACGGAGTTTAGGGCTGTTCCTGGATCGCAAGGCTTGCATGGAGTGTTACACGTCTCTTACACTCCGTGCAAGCCTTCGTGAATCCTGCCCAATGACTTATTTATTTTATTTATTTACTTATCCTTTGTTGACCAGGTTAGTCCCACTAGTAACCTCTTTTCAGGGAAGTCCCGAGATGGTATTTATACTACTAGGGGAAATTTGGCCAGGGCATCAGAGGAACTTCTTTAACTCTTTTGATATAGATGCCATTGGATCTTATTTACATCCATCTGAGCTACCACCAACTCAAGCAGATGGGGTCTCATTTTAACATCGCATTCATAGGGTGGCACACCATACCTCTCAACTGTCCAGAATTTCGCAGAATGTCCAGTTTTTGCCACATATTTTTGGTCTGTTCCTTATATTTTTTGCCTGTTCCACATAAAATTTGTGGTTTTCTGGCATATCATTGAGGACCGAGTTAATAAATAATGACAGACATTTGAGTTTCAGACTTCGTATTCTTCAGAAAAATACATATCAGCACAAAACCTGTCATTCTAGCAACTATCTAAATTTGTGAGAGCAATCTTTACAATCTGTCCCTATTTATGGGGTCTTGTCCCCCCATTCTATTTGCCTTTGTTTAGATTTCTTGCACTGAGAGGTTGGGAGATATGTGGCACACTCAAGAGATCAAAAATTTCCTTATGCTGCACTGCAATGTCAGCAACTGATCTACCTGGTGTGGGAAAAGAACTCAGAATTCTACACCAAAGGCGAGTGTGTTATCTGTTGTACCACTGACAATTATAATTTATCTCAGAACTAGCTCCAAAATCAATCCTGAATATGGAGTGCAATTTTATTAATAGTAATAATCATATTATAATCATATTCGTATTACAGTAATCATTTAATTGTGGTTGTAGCAGTGAAAGATGAGCAACTTCTCACAGATGACATAAATACAAATATTATAAGTAGTAAACAGCTCCTTAATAACAAGTATATTATTCCTTGTGTGTCTTTGCCTTTGGTAGTAGAAACAAAAGTAAATAACTTGTTTTGATGGCACAGTGGTGCAGTGGTAGCATTATCACCTCACAGCAAGACATTCTCTGGTTTGATTATTGGCTGGAGTGCCTTCTGTGCAGAGTCCGTATGTCCTCCCTGCGTTTGTGTGGGTTTCCTCTGAGTGCTCTGGTGTCCTACCACGTTTCAAAGATGTGTCTGGAGCATTTCTCCCTGGGCCGCCGCTGAAAATTGGCTTATTTCCAAGTCAGACTTTCCCAGTAAACAAATGTTAAACTAAAAAAAAAACCTTGCAATGGAAAGTATATCAGTTCTAAAATGTAACCAGTATGTAGGTGATTAACCCTTATAATCACATTTTTCATGCTTAGTTTACAAACTGTAAAACTTGCGTGTAATAACATATCAGTAAAATCCATTTAATTGCCCAGTATCTAATAGCCAGACCACTTCCCATATAATTCTTATTGAAGTCAGTAGTGTTTAGAACAGCATATAAAGAATGTTAAGATTCATTTCTTTAAGTAAGTTGGACTGCTGTTAGTGGAATTGCCATACCTCTTGACCTCTTAGGGCAAGAAATCTGGACAAAGCCAAAGATAATCAAGGGACAAAGGCCCAAAAATAGGACAGATTTTTATTATTGCTCCTACAAACTTAGAAAATTATTAAAATAATAGGTATTGTATAAACAAGCATTTCCTGAATGATGTGAAGTCTAAAACTGAAATGGCTGTCAATATTTAGTGGCATCAATCCCTAATGGTTTGCCACAAAACCATAAAGTTTGAAGAACAGACTAAAACTATGAGGCAGAAATCTGGACATTGTATGAAAATCTGGACAGTTGATACATATGAGAAGCGTAATGTGCACCCAGATTTTATTTAACATCATTTCAAATTTCTCTATATAAATTAAAGCAATTATTTGGGTAAACATACTCAGAAATACAATGTAAATTAAACAATAAAATGTATACATGTTTCCAATCACTCTAAATTAACATTTCTCATGATTTTTCTGCCTTTACTAAAAGTGCTACTCTAAGTTGGAACATGACCCTAAACTCTAAACTGTTTGAAGAACCACCGATAATTTTATGCCAAACTGTCTGATTTCCCAAAATATTTAAATTCTTCTAATGTTAAACATGATATACAGTAGATTTCATTAAAGCCAGAATTATAAAGCATCCTTATAAGTAAGGCTATATATTTTAAAAGGTCAGCACTTAAAAGAAAAAAAAAATTCAAAGACCAAGGCTAGGATTTGGACAGATATCACTGCCAGCACTGTCTGACAGCACTTCTGTGCCGTTTTGCAAGATGGTGATGTTCTACAGTTCAGAGACATGATAAAACCACACTCTGCAGTATGTTCCTGTTTCAACCATGCAGAGCCTTTGTACTGGTAGCTACTAACACATACACACACATACCAATACTTATGCATACTCTCACACACGGACAGTCTCACACACTCACAGGCATCCAGACAACTGCAGTTCCTGCCCCTGCATACACAAAGAAATAAACATACAGTCACAGTTCTTGCCTTCTATGCATTCCTCTCAACTGTTTAGATTTTTGTAGAATGTCCAGATTTTTGCCTCCTGTTTTGGTCTATTCCTCATAACATTTGTGGTTTTCTGTCAAAAACCATTGAGGATTGAAGTCACTAAATAATGTCAGGCATTAGAATTTCAGACTTCATATCCTTCAGAAAAATGCATGATGATGCAAAACCTGTTATTACTCTTATTAACTAAAAAAGTTGTTAGAATATTTAAAATCTTTCCCTACTTTAGGCCTTTGTCCCCACATTATTTTTGCCTTTGATCAGATTTCTTTAGCTAAGAGTTTGAGAGCTATGCCTCTGTGGTACTAACATACTGGCTCCTGCCAAAGAAATGAATGGGAGTATACCCTTATAAGATAACACACATGGTATTCACTTCAATGCCCCCTTACACACACACAAGCAGAACACTGTGGACAACTGGGCAGCTTAGAGGATTACCAATTTATTTTTGACATATCCTTAGAATGTGAAAGGAAACTAGGAATCCTTGGAAGGGTTTAGGCAAGACAAGCACGCAACTCATTGAAGGTGCTTCTGTCAGGAATTGAACTGGAGAGCCAAGCACTGTGAAGCAGCAAAGCTAACTAGAGACGGACGGTACTGCATGATCAGACAGCTATGTCTTTCTAAAGTGTTTGTGAAGGAGTGGTTTGTTGTGCGCTCTAGTTCTTGTTTCCGTTGTCAGATAAATTATTCACAGTCTGTACTTGAATGTGGACTGCTACATAGATATTCATTATTTTGTTTGTTCGTTTGCCTATTTAATGATTTTATATGTACATCTAATTTGTTCATCTGCTTTTTTCAGGCATGTCTGCTGCTGAAGAGTTACTGTACATGGTTATGTGACTGAGGCTGCTATGGACTCTATGAAAGGAATTTAACTCTTAGAATGTTGTTAAAAATGTGTTTGGTATTCATAGATCTTTTTGCTTTTGCACCTAGTGGGTACGCTGGTATGTTTAAGGAAGTTTACTTAGTCACAATGAATTTTATGACTTCTGTAATCTGAAATATGCTGTTTTTTTTTTTTTTTTTTGCCCTGGCTATTGATAAAACAGGTCCCTTTTGGATCAGTCCACCACCTTGGTTAACAAGCATTAAATAAATACTAAAACCTTAATGGGGATATTTAATTTTAATGTTTTGAAAGCTATCACTGTTTCTTGCTAAATAAATCCGTAAATAAATGTTTCACAATCCTTTACTTGTCGAATATTGTTAATTTTGCATTTACCTTCTCTCTTTGTACTTGCATACCCTTATTTTTTGCTTTCAGCACTTCAAACACTTGGCTGTTTTGTTTGTTCTGTATTCAGATCTTTAATCCTTGCAGTCCTTTCATAAATAAGCTGCTTTCCCTATTACAATTAAATAGTTCAGCCTTCAGATACAGTTTTGTGTTACTCAGTGTGCTGCAGTGTTACATTCAGCTCCACCTCTTATCTGGAACAGTAAGTTCTTTTACAGCTTGTTCTGTTGCACTGTTATATTCAGTTTAAAACTTATCACACTCCCTGTCCTGTGATAATTTGTGTGCTTTAAGAAGCTGATTAACATTTGTTTAATTCAGTAATAAATCTAAATTCACACTACAATTCTTTGTGAAACAGTGCCAACATTTACCATGAATAGGCTGCATACATTATTCAAGTTCGCTGGTATTTTAAATTCTTCTTTGTTTCCACCCCAAGATGACATCATTGACTACATCATATTGAAACACAGCACAATTACTGTATCATTTGAAACACAGCCCACGTGAAGTTAAATGAACTGTAAACATATATGTATAACAAATGAGCTTCACCTAAATATCCAGCACCATTGTATGCAACACATGTATGATGCCCTGCTCTACTACAGTTGTTTTGTTTTATAAATGCTGAAATTCATACAGTAGCTCTGTAAAAAAAATTAATACAGTAGCTCTTGCAGCACTTAACCTGGTTACTTAGGAATCAGGAACAAAGCCAGAAATATCAGGGACAAAGATCAAAGTCAGGGACACTTTTTAAATAGTGGTATATAAACTTTTACATTTTCTAGAATAAGTCAGTTTGTATTTTGATCTATTTTATAGGGAACTTATCTTCATTATTCTATCAGAAAATCTGACATTTTTGATAGACAGTACAAAGTTTGAGGCAAATAAAGACACATCCTCGAAAATCAAAAAATATCTGAGAATTATGGCATCTCTGTCACAAAAAGCCAATTACTGAAAAATAACTGCATAGCTGGAGTTGAAGAATTAAAAAGTCAAAAATAAGATACTGGTATTAATTTGCAGTGAAACAGGCTAGAAATACATTCAAGGGAATAATTTCGTAACCAAGCTGCAGGTGCTCAGTGATACCACAGATAGACGTCTTTATTGTTTTCTCATCAAATCTGAAATTTTATAAGGGACAAAGGAAAATGATGTAAATTTAAAGATGCCACTGAAAATCAGATAAAACTGAGAATTGTGGTAGCTTTGTTAGGAAATGTAATTTACAGCAGAATAACTGCATTGGTGGACTTTAAAAATCAAAAGAAAAAAGTCAGGTACTCCTAATGACTTGCAGAGGAGGAGGTTAGAGGTATTGTAGTAGTTGAGGAAAAATTGCACTCTGCAGCAATACCTCTGTGATGTCACTGATCCCAATGCATTGCCTTTGGACCTGTGTCATGTTAGTACAGGGATGCTGTATACCTGTTGGAAAAGCAACTGTCACATCATAAAAGGCTACAAATTAAGGTATGACCTATTGCCATAAATATACCTTGTATTTCACTGATATTTTCAGAAGGATGAAACCAAAGGAGTACAGATTCAGGTGTATGCAGAGGTAAAACTTGGCAGCGATAACTTAAGCTGAATGACAGTGTTACACCTATCACTTTGTGTTTGGCATAGTGGTTAAGGTCTTCATCTAACAAACACAAGGTACAGGGTTTGATTCTGACTTCTGTTTATTGGCTAGGTTTAAAATGGCCCTTCAGGGCAATTAGACTTGTATTCGTCTATGAAACTGGCAATTTCTTATGTCTTGTTCTTATGATATGCTTTTGGCTAGGAGTAATGTTTATCATTATATCCCTGTTGCCATAACCTAAGTTATATGGGACATATCCTGCCAAGGATTGAATGACCAACCAGCTTACAAAGCTTTACAGTAAAGTTTTATGTTACCTTTCACATGCCCTAACCACTGTGGAGCTTGAGGAAAGTAGTATAAAGACAGTGGTTATGGTGCCAAAGTCTCTGGACTTTCTTGCCATCAAAGAGCACTATCTGATGCAGCTTCAAGAGATCAGTTATCAGCTAGCACTTAACAAAGCTGGGTGGATAAGTACACATTGGGGACTACCCTCCTTTTTCTGTGAAAAAAATATATACATGTTCTGTGAAAAATGTATATATTTTTCTGTCAGGAATTTTTGTCTGTAATTTAGGATGACTGCCACATTGTTGACAGGTTCCTTGTATAGTTACCTCAAGCTTACCTTTCAGTCTTCAGGAAGACCATGATACAAAGGGCCTGCTAACAGCTTGTCAGTCACCTTCTTCAGTAGAGTTATGAACCTGGATCCTGACTCCTTGGATGTTCCTTTTTCAATCTGCAGAAAAAAAAGGAAAACGTTATCATCTTTAGGATTATATCTCCAGGAAAAGGAAGCATAAAGTTAAGCATTTTCCTCAGCTGATTGGTTGGGTTTTGCTAAAGGCTTGTTTAAAACCTTTCAGTCCTTACAGTTGGCGTCTTTCCACAATCTCGAACATTTCTTTTTCAAATCCTAGGGCAGATCTTGCAATGATTTCTCTTTCCAAATCATCTTTCTCCAAACACCTTATGACTGCTAGCCCTATTCCATCTGACAAAGCTGAGAGAGCGTTAGCTAAGTTCCTGAAGAAGATATATACTTTATTCCACCTTGTCCTTCAGCTTAATGAGTTGTCAGGCTCACATGCCTTAAGTGTATTCGGACATTTAACAATATGAAAACATTAATTACTGACTTGCCTTCTTCAGACATTAAGACAAATCTAAATTCTTTACTTTCTCCTGTCTCTCAGGTAATTAAGCATTCTGTAATATGTTTTTGTGACACTGCTGATGCTGTTTCTACAGCAGCTGCCAGTGATGAGATTTGCCTGGCTCCATGCTCAGAATTTACCAGAGGCTGTGAAAGCTGTTTTGAAATTAACCATAAGTTCCCCTGGATAAAGAGGTGACATTTGGTCCTTCTGCTGAGGTCCTCAAAAGACTTGATGAATGTGGAAAGTTAATTCAGGAGGTAACCCAGATTTTTCATCTCTTCTTGCCAAAATATAAATAAAAACTTTCCTTACAGTTCAAGTTCCTTTTATAGGCAACAGAATTAGCAATCCCTAAAAGCACAGGCAAACCTAATTTCAGAAAACAATGGCAGGGAGGTTCAAAAAAAAGAAAGGTCTTCCCAAAACCAAGAACATTGTAAGACAGCAGAATGACTGTCTACCCCATCTTGTTTTCTCCCTTCCCACTTTCGCAGCCCATTAAAACCTTCCTAAAGTCTAGCTTTTCCCTGCCCTGTTTGACACCAGAAAACCTTGGACATGTGGGTTCTGCGCATCATTCAGAAAGGAATACAACTGGCAGTGGGACTCCCTTCCTTCCTTTCAAGGAATTCTTATAGATCAGATGCTATATCAAAGGGTTATAGAAACTTCTCATCCAGATCAAATAGGGGCATTTTTTTTATTCAAGAATCTTTCTGGTGCCAAAGAAAGAAAGAACCTGAAGACCTGACTTGGACCTCTCTATTTTCTAAACCTTCACATCAAAATTCCAAAATTCAGAATGCTACCTCTACAGAGTATAGCATCTCTCATCCCACCTTTCAGTTTTCTAGTAACTATGGATTTAAAATATACTTATCACATTCCAGTTCTCAAATACTTCAGAAGCTTTTTAAGTTTTTCTATGTCTGGTTTACATTTTTTTCCGCCCACTATTTTATCCTTCAACAGCACCAAGAGTGTTTACTAAGTATATATGCAAAAAAGAAAAAAGATGATGTACATTAAAGGGTTAAAATTTCTTAGCTGAAAATAAGTAAAATAAAAAGAATACAGTAGAGCAATTACTATGCATGTTTGGCACCCATACTGTCTGTGATACTATAAATATTATGTGACTAGTACAGCTTCAAGGAGAACTACAGATAAGGATGACTTCCTAATTCCTGACTAACCCAGGTGCAAGGACGACTGGAGACAGAAATGACTGACTAAGTTTTAAGGTTGTCGCATAATTTACCTTGAAACAGAACACATATCAGCTTATCATCAGATTGCATGACATCAAGCAAATTCCAATGGTTTGTTTGTCTTTCGGCTTTTTCCCGGTAAGGGGTCACCACAGCGGAACTCCGGTCCGCTAATGATTGGCAGTAGATTTTTACGAAACACTGAGGTGCCAGCTCGACACCCAACCTTCAATGAAGGCATGCCCATTTATGCACGCATGTCTTTTGAATGCTACCCAACCGCAGGGGAGGACATGCAGACTCCACACAGAAGGCACTCCCAAGCCACGCCGAGAATCGAATGGGAGAACCTCTTGCTGTGAGGTAACAACAAATTCCAATGGTATTAACTTCAAATGGCTGCCTTCATGAACAGGATCCGAATGGCACACAAAGTGTCTAAAAAGGACAGTAAAACTAAATGGTAATGGATCTGATTTTTGTTAGATCTGGTACTTATAGGAGCACACTTGTTCTGAGATAAATGGAAACTTATCTATATCTGTATCAAGAACCAAACATTGTACATTAAAAGCTATAGACTGTAACAGTATAGTGCGTGTTGTCTGTTACATAGCTAAGTTATTTTATTAGTAACTGTGCTTAATTAATAAGGTACAGTGCTGTAAAGTATAGCAGCCTGCAAAGCTTTTTGCCTTGATCAGACTCCAGCATCATAAAATTTATCATAGTGTTCATAGGATGTCTTCTAGATCCATCCCTCATTATGGCTTCCTTTCTCAGGACAAAGTGGATTTTTACAAGAAACAGTTCCTGACACTTGTCATCCAGACTCTGGCATCTGATAGGAAATATCTCAGGATTCCAGGTTTCAAGGCCTGTACAATTCTTTTTTTTTCCTTTTGGCCAGACATGACATAAGAAAAATTCTGTGGTTCCTCAAAATCAGTCTGAACCCAACACCAGCACCCCATATTCTTTTAGATCCTTGCAGTAAGATTTGTTAAAAGAAAGATTCTCTAATGGGCGAATCAGTTGTCCCTCAACCGAGGCCTCCCTTTTGCCCTGCAATCTCTACTCAGTCTGTGACCACAGATACCTCAGACTTTGAGTTGTATTGAAAGAATTGAAAGTCCAAAGTCTGTGTAATCAGCAGGACAAATTCAAGCACATAAATGTATGATCGTAATTATTGATGGCATAACAATGATGTACATATAAAAAAGGGGGGGGTGACCAGATCCTACCCCTTCTACAGACTACCTGTAGTAGCCTGGGAAAAAGCAACTCGGCACAATCTATCCCTACAGGCTAGTTACATTCTGTCAAATCAGAATTTTGTAGCATACAAGGTGAGCAAGAGCTGGACATTGTTCATAGATTCATTAGTTAGTGCTAGGCTAACTGTCCTTGGACCATTTTAAGCCTAGATAAATTTCTTAACCCAAAGGTGAGAATCAAACCCTGTGCCTTGTATCTGAAGTAAACACCTTAACCATTAGACTAACCCCCAACCCTAAAAAGCTTTACTTGTATCAAAATTATATCACCCCCAGATGGCATTCAAACCCACAGTCCATGGCTTAGGAGGACAGTGCCTTATCCATTAGGCCACTGGGACCTAACATATCACCCACGAATAGAAGTTACACCCAGGGGTCTTCCAGGAACTAATCCAATTGTGGGGAATTCCTCAGGTATATCTGTTTGTCTTCATTCACTACTGACAATGCCTTTCCACCATTTCATTTGATAACAATAGTTCTTCTAAATATTCAGAAGGGCTATCTCATGATAATTGTGATAATTCTGTTTTGACCCAGACAACAGTGATTTTCCCTACTTATGAAAATGACAGAGGGCGGGGGCATGGCCAGTATGCTGACAGGTTAACAGCACATTTTCTTAGCTCTATCAAGGTAATATTTCTGACAGAAAATTTAAAAAAACAGGACTTCTAGACTTCTTAAACTAATAGAGTAACCGCTACTACAGTCTTTGGAAGTCTACATTGGATTACTTTATTTTTTCTGTCAAAATTCAAGCAGAAAGGGTTCTGATTTCTCCTCAGAATGAGTTATTCAAAGAACACTTCACAGGACCAGATAATGAAAAAGGAACTACCAACTTTATTACCTACAATGCAGGATCTGTCTTTGATGTTTGACAAAGTGGACAACAAGCTTGACTCTTTTAATGAAAAATGCACAAAACAAATGGAGCAGTTACAAGAATTAATAATGCAACATAAGACTCAGATTGCTGACATAGAAGGAACATTAAATGACATAGAAGGCAGACTCACTGAAGAACATCAGCTTGATTTTTTTTCAAAAAAAGTACTTTTTTATTAAATAAACATGATGACCTAGAAAATAAGTCAAGAAGAAACATCCTGCACATTTATGGGCTACCAGAAAAGGCTGAAGGGACAATATAATAAATGTTCTCACATCCTGGCTTCCAAATATTCTGAATTTATCTGAGTCTCTTTCTTGTGGAATTGAAAGAGCCAATAGGTCATTGGCAGTGCTTTCATCTTCTAGTAAAGCAAAAGTCCAAGATCAATAATAGTAAGATTTATTTCTTCTTTGGACAATGAGCTGGTGTTGGAAACTGTGTGGTCAAACTCTCCTGTCAAATTTAAAGACAGTATAATAAGAATTGACAATAACTACTCATCAGAGGTAATCTGTAAAAGAAAGGAATTTTTACCTTTAATAATATAATTGAAGAAAAGACTATTCAAGGTTCATTTACTGTTCCCTGCAAGGCTTAAAATCTTTTTTTTTTTTTTTTTGGGGGGGGGGGTGCCAAAACCTTTGATACTTTGGATGCAGCTGTGTCTTTCTTAATATCTAACAAAATAAACTAAACAGAAGAAATGGACTGTACTGTGTTTCTATAAAACATCAAGCAGAGAGGAAGAAATGGAAAAAAGCACATAAAAAGAAGAGAGTAAATGACAAGTAACTTTTAAATAATTCCACATATTTCTCCTTTTATAACACACCTAAATTATTCAAAGGGGACCACACTTCAATTAAATGGCAAATCTATAAAGTTTCCTAACATATACAACAAAAATTAATGCTTTTTAAATAAAAGACTACAATCCCAAAAGGGAAATGCATTTTATTCTTGTTTATTTACTTTCAATGTTGCTACTTGACATATAGATAATGCTTGAACTAGTAATCTGCAGATAGCTAATATATCTCAAAGAAAAGCAAATAATAATACTATAATACATAAAACAAAACAATGATTTATCTGCTTATACCTCTTGATAGTTTGTTTTATTGTCATAGTTTCAAACAACATTTTAAAATAGAAACGAAAGAAACTAAAAGAAAATGACAACTTCTGGGTAACACATCACACTGTATGCTTTTTAGTGTAGTGTAGACATAGAGAATTATTTACAGCTTAAAGAAAGCAGTTAAATGAACATTTAAATTGTTTATTTGAAAATACAGAATTAATATACATTTCTTAAGAGGTTCTAAGTTTTTTAAAAAAGATATGCACTAGTGTTTCAGACATTTCTCTATGAATGTTTCATAGGTTAAACTGCTTTAATGGTTGGTGTACATCTAAAACATTATAAGGAGTGTTTTTTTTATATAGTTAACAAGATCTAATACAGTTAAAAGAAAACTCATTTCTGGTAAATGTAAACCTTTTTTAAATGTACAGAGACTTGTTTGGGCTTCACAAACAGTCACTTAGAAGGAGGGAAAACACTTAAAAACTCCATGAGTATGGAACATGTTTAGAAGCTTTGAAATTGCTTACTTACTTGCTCCTCTGCTTCCTGCCAAGGTCACAAGCTGAAAAGTTTGTTTTCTTGCTCCCAGGATGGATTTTTCCATTATTAACATATTTAGAAGCTGTAAACTCCTTTGCAACTGTGCCAGTGCTCAAACATGAAAGTAAACAGCTCAGGCATGATGTAAGCACTCGGGTTAAAGGTCAAAAATGAGCTGCTTGAAATTTTCAGATTCTTAAAGGGATACTTACCTAAAAACATGTAAAACTATGCTAATTAAATTGTAGTAAAAGTGATGAGAGATTTATTAAGAAATAATTTAGTAAACTTATAAATGCGATACAGTATGTTTGATTTTAATTAAAATAGAAAACTGTAAACTGATGACATGCAATACACAATGATGTGAAGCAGATAGTGTTACTATACAATATACCACTGGCAGCTTTACTGAGTTCAGTTATAGAAATGGAACTTTGCTATGCATTTAACAAGTCTGCACTGGTCTACTGTTTAATTACATTAATCTGGTGATAAATATTAGTTCATCTTTGCTAAAAAATCAAAGGGCAACTGTTGAATATTATAACCAAATGCTAAAAGTCACAGCAATTTGCATTATTTTAATGTCAAAATAATATGATTAGTATAGTAATATGACTATGTTTAAAGTATTCTGTCAGATTTGAACTCAAACATTTTGAAAAAATATTTTATATGAAAAGAATATAAGGTATAGTAAGTTTCTTTCTGTTAGAGAGAGAATGTTTAGATAGTTGGGCTAAGAAATAACTCTTGGAAGGAGTGTTAGAGGGTATGCTTGAATCACTATTCTATTCAAAGCTGGGGTTTGTTTCCCCGTAGGAGGGTTAGTTTGTTTTTTTTATCTCAATTTTTAAGGTTTTATTGTTCACTCATTTTTTATTGGGTGTCTGTAAGTTATAATTGACTTATTTTCATTTGATATATTACAGTATGCTATTTAATTAGATACAGTGGATATAAAAAGTGTACACACCTCTGTTAAAATGCCAGGTTTTTGTGATATAAAAAATGAGACCACAATAAATCATTTCAAAACTTTTCCCACCTTTAATGTGAGATATGACCTGTACAATTTAATTGAAAAACAAACAAATCTGTTAGGGGAAAAATATAAAGCTGGTTGCATAAGTGCATACACCTTTAAACTAATACTTTGTTGAAACATCTTTTGATTTAATTACAGCATTCAGTCTTCTTGAGTACACACCTGCCATCAATTAAAGAGACTCTGATTAACTCCAAATAAAGTTCAGCTGTCCTAGTAGGATTTTCCTGCCATTTACTCAGTTGCCTGCTACAGCAAAAACCATGGTTCGCAGAGAGCTTACAAAGCATCAAAGGGATCTCATTGTTGAAAGGTATCAGTCAGGAGAAGGGTGCAAAAAAATGTCAACAGCATTGGCTATACCATGGGACACAGTGAAGACTGTCATCAAAAAGTGGAGAAAATATGGGACATCAGTGACATTGCAAAGAACTGGACATCCCTCCAAAATTGAAAGGACAAGACAAAAACTGGTCAGGGAGGCTGCCAAGAGACATACAACAACACTGAAGGAGCTGCAGGAATTTCTGGCAAGTACAGGTTGTGTACTACATGTGACAACAATCTCCCGTATTCCCCATATGTCTGGACTATGGGGTAGGGTTGCAAGACGGAAGCCTTTTCTTAAACAGAAAAACATCCAGACCCATCTAAATTTTGCTAAACAATACATCAAGTCTCCCAAAAGCATGTGGAAAAATGTGTTATGGTCTGATGAGACCAAGGTTGAACTTTTTGGCCACAATTCCAAAAGGTACATTTGGTGCAAAAACAACACTTTGCATCACCAAAAGATCATCATCCACAAGGTGAAACATGGTGGTGGCAGTATCATGCTTTAGATTGCTTTTCTTCAGCTGGAACTGGGGCTTTAATCAAGATGTAGGGAATTATGAACAGTTCCAAATACCAGCCACTTTTGGCCCCAAACCTTCAGACATCTGCTAGAAAGCTAAAGATGAAGAGGAATTTCACCTTTAAACATGACAATGACCTCAAGCATTTATCCAAATCAACAAAAGAATGGCTTCACCAGAAGAAAATTAAAGTTTTGTAATGGCCCAGCCAGAGCCCAGACCTAAATCCAATAGAAAATCTGTGGGGGTGACCTGAAGAGGGCTGTGCACAAGAGATACCCTTGCAATCTGACAGATTTGGAGTGGTTTTGCAAGGAAGAGTTGGCAAATATTGCCGAATTAAGATGTGCCATGCTGATAGACTCCTACCCAAGATGACTGAATGCTGTAATTAAAAGATGCTTCAACAAAGTATTAGTTTAAAGGTGTGCACATTTATGCAACCAGCTTATTGTATGTTTTTTATTTTGTATATTTTCCCCCTAACGGATTTGTTTGTTTTTCAATTGAATTGTATAGGTTATAGGTCATATTAAAGGTGGGAAACGTTTTGAAATGATTTATTGTGGTCTCATTTTTTTATAGCACAAAAACCTAGCATTTTAAAAGGGGTGTGTACACTTTTTATATCCATGTATGTTTACTCATTGGTAAAAATATATACACGACTAACAGTTTTGAGTAATAACTATGAAATGTATTTCCATTAATGTAACTAGTGTGAATAATAATTGTAAAAGGGAAGTCTCCTAAAATATTTGAAAATGTTTAATGCACAGATTTTTTTTTTACAAGAAACACACCTTATACAAGAAGACATAAATATAATTAATATTAATGGCTATACAGTTTTAGTCAGTTCTCATCTTAAACAAAAAAGGAGAGGGATAGCAGTCTTATGGTATGGAAAAACCCAATTTTAATGCCAAAAACTTTAAATACAAGGATGTTCTGTTTAGCAATGATATCCATAAATGGGAAAACATATACTCTAGTAAACATTTATTGGATACCTGGATTAGGTGTCAAAGTAATTAAGCAACACTTGGAAGATATTGTACATCATGTGAAAGGGAAAATAATTATAGCAAGAGACTTTAATTGTATTATGACTGATGGGGACACTGATGCAAAATAACACATGAAAGAAAACAGCAACATCTGATTTTATTGAAACTTTTAACATTGTAGACATTAATGAATATGCTGACCCCAATACTGTATTCTTTAAACATTATTCTCATTGATATGGCACACATTTAAGAACATATAGAGTATACACATCAAGAGCTCTAGCTATAACACTGAATAAAGTTAAAGTAGTCACATGCCCATTGTCAGACCATAATGCAATCACTTTTGGCCTAGACACAAAGAATAATTATAATTAGAATTCCTTCATACATAACACATTTAAAGGATTTTAAGGAACCTTATGTTAAAGAGATACAAACATTTTAAACATAAATCTTACTGAATATGTTTATATATATATATATATATATATATATATGTATGTATATATATATATATATATATATATATATATATATATATATATATATATATATATTATGGGTCTACCTGATTATGCCGAAAGCTGAGAAGAACGACAACGAGATAACTGACACCGGAAGATCGACAACAGAGAAGACTGACAGTTGAGAAGCCCGATGCTGAGAACACCGACATGTTAAGATAAGTGTGCTAAAGGGACAGACGTTAGGGTCAGGGTGTGGGTGAGGTAAGTGTGTGATAGTGACAGACATTAGGGTAGGGTGTGGGAGAGGTAAGTGTGCAATAGTGATGGACATTAGGTTTAGGGGCGGATTAAGTGAGTTAGGGTTAGGGTGCGGGTAAGGTAAGTGTGGAATAGTGACGGACCTTAGGGTTAGGGTTTGGGTTAAGGTTAGTGCATATATAGTTGTGTATGTAAGGTTTAGTGTAGGTTTGTAAGGTTTTTGGTGTGCTTGTTTTTCGGGAAAGTTATTTGTTTTGTTGATTGTCGGGATTGTGGTTTGTCGGGCATGTGAAGTTTCGTGTTTTTGAACTTTCGGTTTTGTCGTGTCGGTTATTTCGTTGTCGGTGTTTTGGTGTGTTGGTGTTATCAGGTAGACCCATATATATATATATATATATATATATATATATATGTGTGTGTGTGTGTGTATATGGGACTCTGAAGTCATATTCATCAAAAAGTCACACAGGAAGCCTTTTCCTCTGTTGAAACTTGGTTATCCGATGCCCAATTAATACTCAACCCAAACAAACCTAAACTACTCATCTTCCAACCCACCAAACATTCTCAAAACAACTCTCACTTTAACATCACAGCAAAAGACAACACCACTATATACCCAACTGAACACACCAAATTGCTAGGAGTGGAAATAGACAATAAACTAAAATTTGACATTCACATATCCATGACCATAAAAAATGTCCACAAAAAACTAGGAGCATTATACAGAAATAAGCATCTTCTCACCAAAGCAGCAAAGATTTCAATAGCAAATTCTCACCTTATCTCCGCCCGACTTTATGCCTCTCCAATATATACCAACCTAAGGCAATGCAATCTAAACAAACTAGAGACCTGCTACAATAAAATTGCCAAGTTCGCCACAGGGGCATCCTACCGTAGTCACCACTGTCTCTCACTTGCTGAACTGGGCTGGCTTGAACTCCCTCACCTCCTTCAATGGTATCAACTCTCACTCACCCACAAACTAGTAAACCATCCACTAAATGTCCCATCCCTCCAGAATCTACTCCAACCCTATCGCACCACTAGACCACTAAGATCCAGCAACAAAAATCACTAAAGCCAATAACTCTGCTGGTAAAGCACTATTCTCTTGCACCATAGCCAAATTATGGAACTCCCTCCCACCCACAATTACCTCCATACCATCATGCACCCACTTCAAAACTTTACTAAAAGCTCACCTAAAAACATGCTGGCTATGCCCTTGCAACTCCCACTCTAATATCACCCACCCCATCCAACCACTACCTTTCTTTCCACTCCACTAACTACCTTGATTATAGCAAGCTCAGATGCTCATAAACCTAGTACTTATTATACAGCAGGAACTTCTTATTTTACCATTTGTTAATGTCTGTTATATACTTCACAGATAAAGATTCTAGTTGTCTACTGATGTACTATGTTCTTCATCTGTAAATATGTTGTAATTGCTATGCAAATTGTTAATCGCTATGTAATCCAATGTAACTACTGTCTGTTTATTTTAACTGTGGAGCTTTTCTCCTCGGGCCTTCCGCTGAAAATGGACCTACGTCCAGTCGGACACTCCCGGTCAACAAATATAAATAAATAAATAAATAAATATTGTAAAGCATTAACATGGTTCAATAATAAGAAAAAGCAATGGGACAAAGACTTACTGGAATTGCAAGCAAGCACTGATACAGTAAAACTAAACTTTCAGAAGGGAAAGACAAATTTAACTAGAGAACTAGATGACATGAATAAAAATATCTAGAGACACTACATCATAAGACAGTGATCAAGCTAGAGAAGATCAAATTATGTTTTTATTCAATAAATTCCAGGAATTAAAAAAGAAAAGCAAATAGAACTAAAAAGATCATAAAAGCAAATCAGATAAAGGAAATATCCATTCCAGATACTAAAAAAAAAGTATCAAAGTTAGAAGGGATCCTAGAAGTATTTAAATTATATTTTCATAAAGTTAATACCCAAAAGGGGAAAATACAACCTCAAAACGTGTTAAAGTCTTTAAAAAACATATAAAACCAAAGTAACGGGTGATCATCTAAAATTAATAGACAAACAAATAACCATGACTGAACTTAAAGCCAAATTAATAACTTAAAGCTAAGCAAAGCACCTGTCATAGATAATATGATCCCAGAAATGTATTTATTTATTATTTATTAACATTTGTTTACCAGGATTGTCCGACTGGACACCAAGTGTCCTTTTTCAATGGAGTTCTGAAAGAAAAAAACCCACAAGGTTAAATAATCATTGGTGAAAATTAGTTAAGAAAGTTTAACAATATTTATCAAAAATTAACAAAGATTAACCAAAGTTTAACATGTTATTTAGAAGAAAACTGTTACAAGATATGTAGGTGAGCCTAAGTACAGTATATATACAATCAACTTCATAGAAGAGAAAAAAAGTATGATAGATAATTACATTGAGTTCAAAATGCTACTAACCAGAAAAGCACTAGCATTATTATTAAAAGTGTTTATATTAGTAAAAAAAGGCAAAAATATTTCTCCTTCTTGGAAATATACAATAATATCACCTATTTTGAAGCCAGATAAAAATGCAAATGAATGTTCATTTACAGACCTATATCTTTACTAAATATTGATTATAAGATGTTCATGGCAATACATGCAGCTAGAATTAAACAACTACTTCCACTACTCATAGACAAAGACCAAACTGGCTTTATAAAATAAATACATATGATAATATTAAAAGAATCATATCTTTAATTGAATACATTAACCATGCAAAAATAACATGACTATGGTCAGTTTAGACACAAATAATGCCTTTTATTCTGTTCACTGGGTTATCTATGGTTAGTTCTAGAAGAATATGGATTTTCACAAAAATTCACACTTAATTAAATCCCTAGCATATATAAAGATTGGATCATGCTTTTCTAAATCTATAGAAATTATTAAAGGTACAAAACAGGGATGCCCCTTGTCACCACTATCATTTGCCGTAGTAATTGAACTATTTGCAAATTGTATTCGGATGGACAAAATATTAAGGGCATACAAACTGACAATAGTCTGGAAATGAAGGTTCAGTTGTTTGCAGATGGTATTCTGCTAACCATAAAATATAATGACATCTCACTAAAAGCTCTATTAAGCACAACTGAACACTTTCAGAGATTCTCGGGCCTCAAATTTAATGAAAATAAGGCAAAGATGTTACTTATAAATTCCAGTAAATAAGATACAGATAAGGAATTTTCTAAATATGTAGCTGAGGGCAATAAAATAAAATACTTAGGGTTTACATTAACAGACAAACTAAATAAGACAATAACAATAAATGGGTCTATATTATAAGATCAAAACTTTAGGTACTCGAATACCTAAAGCTTGATCTGTAAATATCGAAAGATAAAAAATGCAAACTGTCACTTCCACACAGGGAAAGAATTCGCTTGGCCATATAACCCCCCAAACTTATAAACCCACATCAAGTGGGGGACTTCTCTCCCACACCCCCTTACTAAATATTCCAACTCTGAGATTGTTGTACATTGGACAAAAGGACAAATTCCGCATAACAGCCAAGCAAATTTTTTCCCTGATGAAAAATTTGCGGAAGTGACAGTTCGCAGTTTTTAGCTTTTGATATTTAAAGATCGAGCTTTAGTTATTTGACTACCTAAAGTTTTGATCTTCTAATATAGACCCCAATAAACTACACTAATATTCTAAATAATATTGAAATAGTCATTCAGAAATGGAATAAATTCTTTTTTACAATGGAAGACAGACTATATATAATTAAAATGATTATTTTCCCCAAAATATTATACTTTATATAAGCCTTCTCTATCCCTCCCTCCAAATCCTACATAAAACAATTTAATAAACTAATGCTAAACTTCCTATGGTATCCCAATAAACCCAGAATAGCTTTGAATCATCATTTAATGATTGGGAAGTAGGAGGAATTAGTCTTCCAGATACAGAAATATATGCGCTGTCATCTAACGTAAAGACAATCTAATTATGGGTAAATACTGCTTACTCTGTTAATTGGAAACATATACATGAAAAGATATGGCTAAAATCAGGTCTTGCATTGCCATCAAAATATACAGAAATGGTATCAAATATTTTTTTGGATGATGAGAGAACATTTTGCAGAAGACAAACACAAGAATATAAGTTCCAAGTTCATAAATAATATATTAAAGGGATATAAAACCCTTATGAATAGAAATTATAACATAAAAACCTGGTCATTCTTGCTATATCCTATGGCATGCACACAAAATAGCATATAGGCACGATGAAGACTGTTAGGAAGCATGAACTGAATTATTGGCATCAATTGCTAGATTCTGGGAAAGTTTTAACAATGGAACAAATAAGAAACAAATTTGATTTAGATAGTGATCTCTGATTAAGTATACAATATATAAGAGAATATATTAGAAACAATGCAATTAATAATCAGACAAAATGTACCTAAACTTATAGAGCACATGATCTTCTTAACAACACAAGCTGTTTATGGAAAAGGCTACTTATCAAATGTATAAAATAATTAAGAAAATGAAGTTATAGCACAAGGAACATTTTGGGGACTACTGTAAAACAATAATCAAACCCCAAATGACAGTGACAGAAAATTAATACATCTCTCCACAAAACAAACAACTCTTTCATTGCAATAGAAACTTTTCTCATGGAATTTTATTTATAGGTCCTATATAATACCACATAAATTGAAATAAATGTTTAAACAAAATACAGGATGTTGGAGATGTAAAAGGAACTTCAGAGCATACTGGCTGCACATGTTTTATGATTGTCATTTGCATAAATCATTTTGGAATAAAGTTAATTATTTCTTGCAAATATTTTTTAATGATACTTTTCAATTGTCTAAATACTTGATTTTGTTTAATACTCCCATACCCCAGTGTGTTACTAGAACAACGTTTTTACTCTTATGGACACTGCTAGCTATATCATGTAAAACCATTACTACAAATTGGAAAAGTGAGACTTCACACACATTTAAAGAATACAATAACATTGTATTGAATGTATCAGAAATGGAAATGAGAACCAGAGATGACTGTAATACTGCATAAAATGAACTTTAAATGTAAAAAATGTGTATTAACTTTATACATTTAGAGACCCTTGAAAATAGGGGTCTACCTGAAAACACCGACATGCCAAAACACAGACAACAAGATAACCGACACCACAAAACCGACAGTTCAAAAGCACAAAACTTCACATGCCCGACAAACCACAATCCTGACAATCAACAAAACAAAACAAATACCTTTTCTGTAAAATGCACACACAACACAAGCACACCAAAAACCTTACAAACCTACACTAAACCTTACATACACAACTATCTATGTGCTAACCTTAACCCAAACCCTAACCCTAAGGTCCATCACTATCGTACACTCACCTAACCCGCGCCCTAACCCTAACTCACTTAACCCGTCCCTAACCCTAAAGTCTGTCACTATCGCACACTTACCTTACCCGCACCCTAACCCTAACTCACTTAACCCGCCCCAACCCTAAAGTCTGTCACTATCACACACTTAAACATGTCAGTGTTATCAGCGTTGGGCTTTTCAACTGTCAGTCATCTCCGTTGTCGATCTTACGGTGTCGGTGTTCTCGTCGTCAGCATTTTCAGCTTTTGGCGTTATCAGGTGGACCCGTAAGTAGTTTTTTTATGTTATATTTGCTGATTTTATATTGTTGTTGACCTGTGTAAATTGTGTTATATACTACTAAGTTATAGAAAATATATTAATTTTGAAAATTCAATAAAATATTTAAGAAAAAAAATGGCAAAGGGCAATTACCACAAGCTTTCTCAAAGGATAGGCTTACTCACCCAAGACAGGGTTTGTTTACTACATCCCAGACTTCAAACTCTTTATTTCACTGCCTGAAATATAGAATTTTACTATCTTTTACAAACTTTTTTTTTTTGAGGATATGCAGCATTTATTAAAGGAAGATTAAGAAACTTTCTGCTAGAAAATCATATATGACTAAATGTAAAAGTATTTTTGCTAGTGCCAAACCAAGAACAGACCCCTTTTAAGACTCTGATAACTTTGGTTCTGCAGTATTTGTAAGTCATTACCCTTTGACCTTTCTTATTTCACTATCAAGATTCGCCTTTTGGCCATCTTTACTTGTCTACCTATGACCCCTCCCCCTTTTTTACCCTATCTTATGTGAAAACATTTTTGAAAGGGGTGTTATGTATTCATTCATCTAGAAGACAGTTGGCTCCTGCTTAAGATCTTAATTTTGTTTTGGGGAAATGTATACTTGTTTTCCTTTTGAACTTGCTGGCAAGATTGATTTAAAGTTCTTGACTTGGACAATAATGTTAGTCATTGCTGTGACTTATGCAAGAAAAGTATCTGAATTACAAACCCTTATGATTCAACCCTAACTCATCTTTCACAAAGATAGAGTAACCTTGAGAACCAATCCTTTCTTAATGCTTAAAGTTATGTCAGAGTTTACGTTGAGCCAGGAAATGTATCATCCTGTTTTCTTTCTAGAACCAGAAAAAATAAAGAAGGAACTCTTCACACATTGGATTTCAACAGCCAGTTCAGATACTACACTAACATCCTTCAGGAATTTAATCAACTATTTATTTGCTATGAAGATAAGAAAATGGGATAACTGTGTCAAAACAAACAATTTTTAAAGGGTTGTCTCAAGGTGTTTTTTTGTTGCTGTTCACACAATAAAAAGGCTTTCCATACAAAATCAGGGATCACTCTACAAGGACTCTGGCTACTTCTGTAGATTTTTGGAAAGCGGTGTAGTTTCGAAATCATCTAGAAGCAGTAAATAGGTCTTTGTGCACACCTTTACCAAGTACTACAAGATTGGTTCTTTCAGCAGGTCCACAGCAGGCTTTGCCAGGACTATTCTCCAATGGCTCTAGACTTTGACCATTTTCCCTCCTCCTTTTCTAAGCCATGTTATTAGTCCAGTATAGCTTAGGCTACTTTAATGGTGCTCAAATGATGAATATCGTACAGTTGTATAAGTAAATTTAACATAATGGTAGATGTTCAAATAGATCACTGTAACAGTACAAACACCTTGCCTTTTACCCCCTTCTTCTTCTTTTTTTTTTTTTATGCCATGCTGTGGGCTTTTTGTAAATTCCTTTTTTTTTTTCTCCTGACACATACCAATCTGTCAGGATAGCCTCCCTTGTTCTGAGGTGAGAAAGCTCTGAGATTTTTGGAGACTTAATCACTTTCTTAATAGCACTCTCCTTGAGCTGTGCAGCAGTTTTGTCATGGGGAAAGTGCACTACACCTTTGGAAGCTGGCTAGTTATCTGGTCCTTGGCAGGATACATCCCATATTGTTTAGGCTACTGTAGCAGTGTTCTCTTTGAATCTGTACATCTGTGGTAAGATTACTTAACATAAAGAGAATTGTAACATTGTTGAAGCCCATCTGAATGGAGAGATGATAAAATCAGCAAGCAAAGGAGAGTAGTATTGGTGGATTTGAATTTATCATCATGTCTTGGTGAGTAATTTCACAAGATAGCCCTGTTTTTTACAAAATCTCACCAAGACAACACTTATATATAGACTGACTGTACTTTATATAGCATATACCATGGACAGACGTAGGTTAAAAAATAAAACAGCTGGGTGCACAAGTCACTGGATAAAAAAGTATCTGATCCTGAAAAAGATTTTCTTGCTGGTGCCAAACCAAAAATAGGATGCTTTTAAGACTCTTATAACTTTGCTTCTGCTGTATTTGTGAGTCATTGCCCTCTGGCCTTGCTTACTGCTCTATCAAGATTCACCTTTTGGCCATCTCTGCTTGTCTACCCAAGAACACCCCCCCACCTTTATAAAATTCTCAAGACATGGAAAATTCCTGCAATGGGGTTAGGCTAGGCTCAGGGTGATGACCCCCCCCCCCCCCCGTTGTAGAAGGAAGTAGTAGTTCACAAAAACTGACAGGCCAAAAAAGAGCCATAAAGATGATAAAGTGGATTACTGCAAATAAGAAAGAAATTATGTATTGTTACTGTCATGCAAGAAGCTTAGAATATCCAGACAGATCCTATACAAAAAGATTAAGAAAGAAATTAGAGAAAAGGAAAATACTTGCACAAGAAAACCATCCAAAGCTTCAAAGGCAAATTTGTGTTTATTAGTAGAGATTTTTGAAAGGTATAAAAAAAGAAATATGGACATGGGAAAGAAAGAGAGATCTGATATGGTGCAATATTTATGCAATGGAGAAAGCCAGATTAATCAATACAAAAAATCATCTCCAAAGAAATTTGAAGAGAAATACAGGCAAAGGCACCCAGACATGGAACATTTCACAATACAAAAAAATAAGATCACAAAGGAGGAAGGCAGAACAGAAGTTTAGTAAAATAAGAATTAAAAAATTGAAGCTGAAGTTATGGAATACCTGCAAATTGAAGGGTTTACTGTAGAAAGTCTAACACAGATTATGTCGCAGCATGATGGAAGAACCCCAAGTAAGGAGAAACAGGAGGAGCGGGAGACACCTGAAAAGAAATATGAACATGAGAAAGAAAATGAGATTTAATTTGTGTCTTTCAGCTTTTCCCGGTTAGGGGTCGCCACAGCGGAACTCTGGTCCGCTAATGATTGGCAGTAGATTTTTACGTGCCGAGTTGCCGGCCCTAATGCACAACCTTCAACGAAGGTATGCCCATTCATGCATGTCTCCACACAGAAGACAATCTAGCTGAGAATCGAACAGGACAACGTCTTACTGTGAGACGACAATGCTACCGCAGCACCACCCAGAAAAAGCGATTTAATATGGTGCGATATTTATGCAAATTAGAAATCAAAATTAATCAGTACAAATAAAGCAGAACCAAAGATATTTTAAGAGAAATAAAGGCAAAGGCATCTGGATATGTAAAATTTTTCAATACAAGAAATAAGAAAACAATTAGGAAAGTAGAAAAAATGATTAGTAATGGGTAAGTTAAAGAAATAAAAACTGAAGTTATGGATTAACTGTGAAATGAAGGATTTCGTGTAGAAAATCTAACTCAGATAACACCACAGCATGATAGAACAAGTCACCAAATTAAGGAGAAACCACTGGAGCAGGAAGCATCTGATCAGTTGCCATATGAAGATACTTTGGAGCCTTCAGTACAAAATTAGTACAAAAGTTCAGTTGGAGTTACACAGCGAGGGAAGGAACAGGAAACTGTGGCAACTCTGACCCAGTCAATGTTGTGGAGTGATAGGCCACTGAGTTCCTATATGAAAGAGCAACAGATAACACAGGATGAAGCTGAACAGAATATGGCACAGGAAGATATTTTGGGACTTTTTGTAGAATACCCGCAGGAAACAGAGAACAAAGAATGTGCCCTTAGTTTCAAAGAAAATGATCTAAGAGAAGAGTTGTTGGATTTAATAGAGATGGATAGACCTATTAAGATCAATGAAACAGATTACAGAAAGTCAATAAGACCCAAAATATTATACGATTGATAAAATAAATGAACACAGTAATCAAGACTGTTCATCGAAATTCATGCAATATAACAGAAGTAAATAAGATATATTACTGTGCAGCTAAATTAATAGATAATTCCCTGTGTATTTGTGGTAAGACTTTAAGGGAAAGGAAAGGGTGAAATCAAATGCCATCATGGAAGTATTGACTAGAGAAAACTATGAAGCAGGTAAAACAAGAAGTGTCACTGTTAGAAGAGTACAGAAGAGGGAACACATCACCAAAAATACTGAAAAATATGGTTTACTATCAAATAATCGACATTCAAAATAAATTCCTACCTGAAATATTGACACATGTTTGAAATGGAATGTTGACAAGGTCAGAATGTTGCAAACACACTTCCTTAATCAAATTTGCCCTTTCTCAACATTCGTAGACTGCAGTCAGACACTACATATGTGACGTAACTATTATGCAGGGGGCAAGCCCCCCTGCACACCCATATATTGCATATTCCAACTCTGAGATCACACTACAGTGGGGAAAAGGGCAAATTTCCTTCTCTGCACTGTATCGTGATCTCTTGTCATAAAGTCGACCACATATGTACGAATGCACAGTGCATTCGCTGAACAAGGACTGGCACAAATGAAGGTTCGACAACACGGATTTAGCCAACCAAATTTCGACATTTCATGGTTGTCGAACCTTCACTGGCAATTTTGATGGTAAAACGAGAAATATAGACTTGATAAAAGTAATATGCAGCATCAGAACAGAGTAGACTATCGCAAATAATGAACTAAAGATATCAGCACAGGTAGAAAAACTCAGAAGATATGCAGATAAATATAGAGGAAAAATACAAAATAAGCAATTTATTGATAACCCAAAAAAGTTTTATAGATATTCAGGAAACAAAGTAAAAGGAATAGATATACCACCAAAAAAGAAGAAATGGAAACATTTTGAAAAAATATCTATGAAGATCCTGTGGAACATAATAAAGATGCTGAATTAATAAAGAAGTAAAAGAAAGAATACGAATTTTAAATGTATTGGATATACAACGGGATACAGTAATGGCCAGAGAAGTTGAAACAAAATTAAGAAAAGCTCCTAACTGGAAAACCCCAGGCCCAGTTGTGGTATGTAACTTCTAGCTAAAAAGTATTAATATCATTACATGAAGAGTTAGCCATGCGTAAGAACTATTTATATGTGCACCCTGAGAAGCCGCTAACCTGGTTAACAACAGGAAAAATGATACTCCTCCTTAAGAATGAACCTACAAGATATCCTAAAAACTGTAAGCCAATAACTTGCCATGCAGTGATGATGATGACAGAGTTTATAGTTATTTGGAAGAAAACTCAATTATGACAATAGAACAAGAGAGTAACAAAAGAAAGTCATATGGTGCAAAGGATCATTTGTTGTTAAATGAAGTCATAATGGAGAACTGTAATAAGGGGAAGACTCTAAGTATGGCATGGAGAGACTACAAAAAAAATTGACAGCATCCCACATTCATGTATAAAAGATCACTTACAGGTGTATAAGATACACCCTACATTGATTGATTACATTACTGTGACCATGAAACAGTGACAAATAACTTTGCAGCTAAACCATGATAATCCTGGGGATAAAAATTCAAAGAGGGGTATTCCAGGGTGACTCTTTGTCACTGCTGCTCTCTTGTCTTGCCCTTAATCCATTAAGCTGTCTATTTAACAGATTAGGCTATGGCTACAATTTTGCTAACAGAAAACAACAAAGTGTAAAAACTTCGCATCTTCATTTTGTGGATGATTTAGAATTGTATAGTTCATTAGATGAGGAACTGAAAGCACAACTGCATGTGGTCAAAACTTTCTCAGTTGATATAAGAATGTCATTTGGTTGTGATAAATATACAAAAGCAAGGGAAGCTGCAGCATAAAGAACATATCACTCTGAGACAGGAATGTGATATACATGATCTTGAGCAGGAAGGAATACATGCACAAATGTGAATAAAACTTAGGAATATTTTAGAAGATTAAAATTAATAATGCAAACAGCCTTGACATCTAGGAACAAAGTCCAAGCTATAAACCAATTTGCTATTCTGTTGTAACTTACAGTTTTGGGGTGATTGACTGGCCCCAAAAGATATAAGATCATTTGAAAAGTGCTTCATGCTTACCAAATGATTTATAAAAATCAGTGTATGCCAAGATTATATATTCCCAGTTCTGAAGCAGGTACAGGCCTTATCAAAATTGATTATATGTATAGATCTGCATTCGTAGGACTGCATACATATCTATTGAACTCACAAGATCCAAATATAGTAAAAGTTTTAGAAAACGAGGAGAACAAGTCTAAGATGATTTCCCTGCTTAGTTTAGCAGAAGGGTATTGCTGTCAAGTGGGAATGGAAATCAAACCAGAACTGGACAAAAAGCAGGCAGCAACTGAATGTGCCAAAAAGCAAAAGAAAAAAAGAATATTAGGTGAAGGATCAGATGAGAAGCAAAGAATTGTAGAAAAGGTATAAATGTAGTTGCAAGTAAACTCCAGGAACAACCTCATATCAATCAGGATCTAATGCAGGAATGGTTATGGAGAGGTGAATTTAAAGCATAAGACAAAAGGTTAATATTGGTGACCCAGGAGAGTGGACTATGTCCACAGTGGTTTACAAAGTCCATTGGACATGTTGGAGAAACAGACAAATGCAGGTTTTTTTTATAACAGAATTGGAAACAGTCACACATCTTGTTGCTGGGTATGATACATTAATGGCAGAAGGCCTTTATACTGAAAGGCATAATAATGTGGAAGACTGTTGCATTGAGGGATTGCGTGAACATTCTAATATTGAAGTTGCTGAGAAGCAGTGAAAACATGAGCCAAAAAGCATTATAGAAAATGATAATGTTTATATCACAGTTAAAAAATAGATGTGAGAAAATCATATATATTAGTTAATGAAGAGAAGACAAAAGTAGCATTGATCATTGAAATTGCTACACCCAGTCATTACAGTCTCTTATGGAGAAAGACACAAAGTCATAAAATATCAAGATTTACAGGCAGAAATTAAAGCAGTGTGGAAGAAGGATGCCGAGACAATAGTAGTAGGAGCAATGGGTTTCAATAAAATAATTTACAGTCATATTTCAATACATTACCAATACCTGTAACTTTATATGAACTGCAGAAGTAATTTCTTGGCACATATCTGATGCTGAGAAGTGCACTTTTGGCTAACATCAAAGACTGAAACATACTAATTTCATGAAGTTTAGTCATACTTTGACTTAGGAATGGGATCCATTCCTGCCATGGAATTAGAAACCCAAAAGACTTGGAGAAATTAAACCCATCCCAAAAATCTTTTATTTTCTTCATTTATTTTACTATATCCTTTGGATGACACTGCTTATCATTATGCTGTGCCCTTCCCAACAAGCTGTTATAACTTCTTTTTGTGGTGTATGGTTTGGATTAAGACTCTTTCTCTGTCTTTATCGCACAGTTTGACATTAGCTCCATGTAGTTATTAAATTATCAATTAGACAAAAATTAGAAACAGAGACACTGGCATAAGTTAAGAATATCTAGACTTGCCCATTTTATTACATAATGTAAAGTCCACAAATTTCATTTAATTTCTGTCTTCACCTTTGTTTTTTTTTTTGGAATTCAGTTGTATATTGTATATCCTATATGTGCAACTTTTCTTAAAAAATAAACGGTTTCTTATTTTATTTCTTATACTGCATACCACATTATTTTATGCTTCTTTATCTCTGAACATATCACTTCTGTGTTTGCTTGCAAACTTTCAAACTTTATATTCAAGAGAGGAGATTTTTGTTAGTAGTACTATATTTTTACCAATTTACTGTGAGCAAGAGTGAAACGATTTCCACTGTGCCTATTACGGTGACTTAGTGGTTCAGAGTAATATGGAGGGATCAATTAGTACAAGTATTTGAAAGAGCAGCAGATATAAACAGTCTCACATTTTTCATTTGCAAGGACAGCCTGTAATTGCTCTGTCAGTTCTTGTGAAAAATAAACTGTCTTAATTCCTGTGCATTCCCACCTCTCCATGGTATTTAAAATAGTAAAATACTTTCCTTCTCCCACCTTTCGACATTTCTTTAGGAAAATATGTGAGACACTGTGTGACAAGTAGGCAAGAAAGATACTCAATGTATAGGCATGCATACATGCCATCGTCTTGCCCCTAAGGACCATTTATTGGGCAAAAGCTGGTTATATTGGCTAGGCTTGTTCATAACTAAATGCAAGGCTAGCTGCCCTTGAGGGTTATTGTAAGCTTAGTCAGTTTTCCCAAGGTAAGTATCAAACACTTTTAACTGTTATGCCAACTTCTAAGCCATTAGCTTAGTTATCTCCTATGAACATATGAATCAGACTTTGAGACTGGAAGTGTGAAATACAGGGAAATCAAGCTTATGAATAATTTCAATGTTTACTATAGAGCATCATTAATTTATTATGAATTTACACTTCAAAGATTAGCTAAGTAGTGAGGAATATTGTCATCTTCCTGTAGTACAGAGGATATCCTGAGTATCCAAGTATGTAACATACCTCATAATGTTTGACACTAGGCACCTGTGACCTGCTACCTTTCTTCTATACTGCCAACTGGTCCTTGAATGTGATAAAATGGGAATCTCAGTGTTGAATAGCTGTGTAAAATTACCATATTTCTCCTGATGTATTACTAGCTTTGTGTGTTTTATGGCTTATGTAATTAACCTGCTGCTTTTCTGTGTTCTTTCCCTGTCACCAGTCTGTTCCAGTTGTGCCCTTAAGTTATAAAAAGCTCTTTGCCCAGTCCCTCACTATTATATAAATATAAACTACCTCTATTCACTTTCTGTGCTTTTTCTCTAGCATATCTAAGTGTAGATCCATTAAAATGTCATTTATATAGGAGTCCTTTTCCTATTTTCCTGTACATCATTTGTTAGTATATTATTAATATATGGTAACCGTTAATGGCCCCTCGAGGAACACATTTTTGAGTGAGCCATTAGAAAAGACAGGTAATGCAGTAAATGAAGTAACAATGACAGCATGTTTAAGTTGAGTGTAGTATTATAGTGGTAAGAATTAATTAGCAATGACCACATAACATAGGTGCGGGTTTAGCATAACATTCAAGGTCTTTACCTCATAGACATAAGATATTGATTTTGATTCTGACTACTGGTTATTGGCTAGGCTTAAAGTGACCCATCATAGTAGATAGCTTAGTATTCTATGAATCTGTAAGGCAAACTGTAGTAAAATAAACTATACAACGTATTAACACAGTTGCCAAAACATAACACGTAACACAGGTAGAAAAAAGACAGACTGTCTACATAGTCTTTCTACTGGAATATATCTAATATGTAGTTGCTACCCCCCCCCCCCCACACACAGGTTTGCTCACAGGCTATCAGTTGTTTCCTGCCCTCTTGATGTCCTCAGAATATGCACACCCCAATACTTATTCCACTAGGCTGCTCCAGCATACACCTCTGTTTAAAAAAATACTTTCTCAGAGCTGGATTGAAGTGAATACCCTCAAGTAGCATCTGATAGATATTTCCCCTAACTTGCGCCTTAATTCTACCATTCACATTTCCTGAGTAACATCTTGTGCAGTCATATTATATTCTTTCTGTCTGTCGCTCCTAGTTTCCATTGCACATAAGTGTAGTGTCTGCAGCCACTGTTCATAAGTTTTCCCTCCATCCACTGTATAATCCTTGTTTTCCTCTGGATGCATTCAAACTCTTTCATACTCTTTTCCTTGTATGGTCCCTAGAACTGCACAAAATATCCCAAATGTTATCTCACCAAAGTATAACAGAATATGATATGTTTGAAAAGCATAGAATCCAGTGCCTTGTTGGTTGTCCCTGCTGTCCTCTCCACCTTTTCGTCCAGGTTCAGTATGATTCTTACTTCCAGATCCTTTTCAGTCAGTTTATCACCTAGTTTACTGTTCCCTACCATGTATGTGATTTTTAGGTATTTTGTTTATAAACTGTGGACTCCTGTGTGGGCAGGATAAGTCTGTTAGTTTTCCTCTGTATATTACAAGAATAAATATATTAAAAGAGCATGGACCCCAATATTGACTCATGTGGCATTCTACTTAACACTTTCTTTTTGTTAGCCTTCTTGTGACCATCTCCCACTGGTCTCTCATTATCAGACTTTCTCCATTCCATTTCCCAGTTTCCTGCTGCACTCATTATTTTTTCAGCTTACTAAATAATCCCCAGTGTGATAATTCAAAAGATTTGATGGAATTCAGGTAGTGGTTGTTTTGTTGTAAGTTCTCAAGCTTTTCTGTTAATATCCTCTCCATTACTTTCCCTGCCATCACCATCAGGATAACTGGTCTGTTGTCGCCTTGTCTAGTAATGCTTCCCAAAGTTTTCTAGTATTGGGATCCTCTCTACTGACCAGAGCTCTATTAACTCATAAGTGGTTCTGTCAAGTAATTACTAGTTTTATGATAACTTTGACTAGTACCCCATCTGGACCCAGTGCTCTGACATGTTGTAACCCATTCAGTTCTGTTTCTGCCCTTTCCTTCTCTGTTAGCCAACTGAAAATTTCTCGTACCTTTCTGTCTTCTTCCCCTCAAAGAACTTACTCAGTATGTCAATGATGTTATTGCCACCCCTAAAGTCCATTTCACCATAAATTAACCTATTTACAGTTTCCACTTCTTTTTCTCTGAAATATTTCTCTCCCATTTTTATAAGTTTACACTCCAAACTGACTTTGGCCTTCCTCACTTTTTTTCAGTCACTTCCTTCCACCTATTTCTTAATTTGTTATAGTTATTTAAACTGCAGATGCTTTTATTTTATTTTTGAGGATTGTGAAATCATTGTTCTTAGTGTTTTTTAATAATTTGGAGCTTTTCTCTCAAGGCTTCTGCTGAAAATGAACTTCTACCCAGCTGGACTTTCCCAGTAATCAAATGTCAATAAATAAATAAATATAGGATGTCTGCACGTGCTGAAGGTGAAAGTGGATGTGATGATATGTGGCTATTGGGCAGGGTTGGGATTAGATCTTGGAGAATCCTTAGTTGGAGATACTATAGTATCTATAAAATAAGAGTTGAGCTATATTGCAGTTCTGAGTGGTTAGTTGTCAGGTGAGGAGTTTTGCGTTGAATTTTAGATGGGATGTAAGATTTCTTTAATAGATGTCCAAAATGTTTTAGGGTTGTGTTTAGTATTATTCTGAAAGTTATTATAGTATAATTTTTTTCTCATTTATTTGCATTTTAGTCTGACTGTGAAACATTCTGAAGTTTTCAAGATATTCAGATGTTTTATATTTCTGCCATTCTTTCCATACTTTGTCTCTATCTTGCATTAGCATTCTACTCTTTTTGGATAACCAAATTGCATTATTTGTTTTCAGTCTCTTCTTTCTAGGAGGTGCAAGGCTATTTAGGATATTTAGAAAAGGTATATTGAAACTAATTACAGCATTGTCTAAAGGGGAGGATTTTTAGGAAGTTCCAGTTAATAGATGATACTATAACATTTCTGGGTACATGTTGCTTTATAAATATGCTGTTTAACTGGATGTGTGAGATGTGTAACTGATAAACAGAATCAATTCCCTTCTGTGATATGTATGTACATGTTAAGAATGGTGAGCTGGGGAAGTGACTGTATGTGACAGGTTTGAATGCATAAGTGAAGACCTGACTGGTGATTAAATGGCAGTTGCCAGGATTCATAAAGGCTTGCTTGTCATGCTTATCTCATTTGCGGGATGAGCAGTGATGAGCAGGAAACAATAGTTCATGTTGTGGCCAGCTTGTAAACAAGGGATAGCAGAACTATATTCTAATGACTGTCTAATGAGCTGTGGTTATGTTAATGAAGTTAAAATAATATGGTGGAACAATTCAGAAATGTACAAAATACACTCAAACATGTTTCACCCAATTTACTTTTTAAATCTTCTATATGCATGCATTCAGCCACCAGAACACTTTGAAATATGTTAAAGGTTGTTACTGCCATTGTAAAATATCTGCAAGAGGCTCTGATAGAAGTTACTGCTGATGATGATGCTGACAGATGTCGTCTCTGAAGGCATAGGGTTTTCTGACCATGTTTAACCTACCATGGGCTCCATGAAATCAGAATAATGGACAGCTACCGAGTGGACAGGGACATCATACAACAAATAATAGGCATGTGTCACCACGATGAGCAGCTCCATGATAATCATAGAGAACCCATCACATGGGATACTAAGGTATGTGTAGCTTTGCATATTTTTGCTACAGGTACCTTTCAGCAACCTACATGGGACAGAGTTAGGGTTTCATAGGTTTCTGCCTCCAGAACATTCCACCAATTCCTCAAGGCAATGCTACAGCATGTGGGAGTACATATATAGTTTCCACATACACAGATGAAAGAGTTAGCACTATGTGAGATTTCTTTGCCATAGCCCATTCCTCTTAGATACTGGGGGCCATAGACTGCATTCACATTGAAATAAAGGCACCACCTGGTGAACCTGGAAGGAAGGAAATGAACTGCAAAGGTTATCACTCCATCAACTGCCAGCTGGTCTGCAATACACAAGGTATCATCTACAATGTGTGTGTGTGAGCCACCCAGGCACTTTCCATGACTCCCACATATGGCACATTTGTAACCTCTACCAAAGATTTGCAAGGGGTGATCTTCCATAGTGACATTTTTTGGGGGATGCTGGATATGCCCTAGAACCTTGGATCATGACTCCAGTGAGAAATCCACATAACACCAATGAGCAAGGCTGCTACCACACCCATAAATAAGCTAGAAACACCATAGAGCATGTGTTTGGGCTGCTCAATTCACACTTCCACTGTCTGGATATATCTGCAGATGCCCTGCAATGTTATCCTGCCACCTGTACCAAAATACTGACTCTGTGTGTCATCTTACATAATGTTATACTTAGAAAACAGTTTCAGCAGGGTGGACTAATGCAGGGACATAGTTCTCAGCACCACAGACAATGGCAGCTAGCACAGATGAGAAGTCAAAGAAGGAGCTAGCAGCAGGCAGCAACAATGCCAGATAGAGGCAGGCAGAGTATGCTATGGCACTGGCTAAGAAGCAGTGAATTTTCCCTTTCACTCACATAAATGACTTAAGTGCTCAGCAGTTACAGATAGTAATATTGCATGTAAACAAATGAGGCTATGATTACCATGCAATGCTTGAGTACTGTAATCATCAGAATAAGCAGCCTAAGCCTAGGCTCCTGTCATTAACAGTCGCAACAGGTGTGTGATCATGCTGTCTTGAACAAATACTACAATACCTAAATATAATAAGAACAGTAAAGATGATGATGCCTATACAGGAATGTCACACCACATAAACTGATATACCCACCAAATGCAGACACTAACAATAATGCATTCATACAAAATAGACGGTGCTTACTCATGCACTGCCTGGCCACACTGTACATCAGACTTAAGCAGTCCAGGTCAGACACCCTACGAGAGGCATGGTACTGTCAGTATCATATGCACAGGTGAGAGAACAAGCTATCCTACATGAGTATAAGTACAGAACGTAAGCATTGTAAAGACACAATAAAAGTGATTAGATATACATAAGGAAAACAGATTTTGCCTACTCATGCATTGCCTAGCCACTCTGTACATCAGACATAAGCAGTCCAAGTAAGACACCCTTCCAGAGAGCAGGGCATTCTCAGCATCATATGCACAGGTAGGTGAGCAAGCTTTCCTACACAACTACTGCTAATACAAAATGTAAGCAGACTAAACACACACACATTAAAAAGTTTAGATATACACAGGTAAACTAGTCCTTGCCTACCCATGCATTAGATGCCCACTGTATACATCAGACATAGACAACCCAAAGTCACAGATTGTACAAAGGGCATAGTACAGTCATTGTCTTCTGCAAGTGTGTGTCTGTGTGGGGATTATAGGCAGGCCCATTTTTCACAGGGGAAGTATGTGAGTGTGAGAGTTAAAATAATAGCAAGCATGCACTCTTAAAACTGGTATATCCAGATAGGGGTATGTATGTAATGTGAGGAAGTCCAATGTGTGTGCGTGTGTGTGTGTGTGTGTGGGTGTGAGTGTGGGGGTGTGGGTATGTGGGTATGTGTGTGTTTGCAGGGACACAGCCATAGCATTTGTGGCAACATTACTTCCTGGCATACTGGACAAGCCTCAGCCATGGATGGAAGAAGATCATATTTGTTGTTGATGCCACCTACCCATGAGAACTGCCTTTGGCAGGAGTTGCACAACTAGTTTCATGACCCTGACTAGCAGTAAGAGTGCTGCCTGAATGTGAGCAGTGTCTGCGAGATGAGCTGTCATCACAACCACATTCAAGGCCATGAACATGTGGACAGCCTTGCCTGAGTGTAGACATGTCCACCTCTGATGTAGCATGGGAAGTGCTGCCACTGCAGGAGGGGGATCTGGCACATCTATGGCCATATTGGCTGACATCTGTTGCTGTACCAGCAGACTAACCTCAGGGATGTTGCACCTTCCCACAGACAATCCAGAACAGACACTGCATGGTCCATCATGTCATTCATCTTGTCCAAGAAGTCACACACATGGCTCATGCAGTGTTGTCCATCAGAATGAACAACATATAATAGGCTTATAACTTCTTCTCAGCCCCTGGTGGAACTTGCCTGTGCTTCCACAATGGCTCTGTACATATGTTGGGTGGCAGTTAGTGGCACGCCAACCTTGGGGGGAAGGAGTAAACTTACCTTCTCTGGCATCTCTACCAACACCCCTGTGAGGTTCCTCTCACTTATGATGGCTAGCTGGAGATTCTGCCATTTCCTTGCTAGGGCTACCACACTACCCTAATCACTCCTGTCCCCAGCAACCTATCCACTCTCAGATGGTTTGTTATGAGTAAGCAGAGGCATACTGACTGTGTCCATACTGTGGGGAAGGGGTGTGTGGGGTACATTTCCTCTGTCTGACATACCTGCAGCCCCAAACTGTGTGTGTTTACCCCTGGCATCATCATCAGACGATAAGGATCTGCAAACATAAGATGGAGGTAGGTGCACAGTGCTGGTGCCAGACAATGCATCACCTGTGAATACACCAAAAAAAAAAGAAATAATAGCAGTAAAAATACCAGTAATGCTTATGCCAAAATACCACAACCACAGATGCAAATGTTATAATTTCAGTGAGTACTAAAGATAACTAATACATGTAAGTATGCCCATACTATGTGCAAGTGGTCATTGCACCTCAATGTCAGATGTTCCTAGATGCAATAAGTGAGAGGGGTAGTATAAGCATGGATGTGCACCTGCACCAGAAATTATTACTGCAATGAAGGAACATTGTACAGTGCAACCGTTACAGGGTTGTAATACATTGAACTGGTCTTCATTTGACTATTACCATGTCTGTCCACAGATGTAGTACATTAAAACAGAATTACATCACAGACATGAGAAGATAAATTATGAAGACATAATAGAAATGATGCTATATGCACATTATTATAATATATACAGTATATTTTCTGATGCAAATAAAGATGTAGACTGTGTTACATACTTATATTCTCAGTTATGTTCACATTTGTAGTCCTCACCTTACACACTTCTGACAGTTTCTCTGTGATGTTACTAGTTAATACACACAGTTTAGTAAACTGCATCTTGTTTTGCATTGGGTAAAATTCCAATGTGCTGTATGTAATCAGTCATTAAATAATGTTTAAATAAGAGGAAAAGCCGCTCGGAGTTAATGCTCTGATGCGAAAAGCCAATTTCAAATAACAAAACAAATAGCATAAGAGCAAAATAATGAAGGGGTATAACACATAGATGTAAAGTCCCATGAACTAAATAACTCCAAATTCATAAGATTCACTCCAACGTAATCAAAGCTGTTGAAAATAGAAGAGTTTATTGCAATAATAGGTTAGCGCTTTCGCTGAATAGCTTCTTCAGACCTTAAAACAAAAGACTCTACAATGATTTAAATATACAAAAAAGCGGGAAATCCATAAGTATCTCTTAAAGCTACAGACATATGCATAGTATAAAGTAAGACTCAAATCCATCATTCATTCAATAAAATGCATAACTATAACAATAATATAGTGTATAAAAGCTTATAAAATAAAATAATACAATATATTCAAATTTAATGTATTTAATATAACTAATATATTTATGTAAACAAATGTATACTGGAGCTAATATGCCAATATAAAACTAAAAGTGTGTGCATGTAAAACCAACTATCTACCCTGTGTATAAAGAATAAATATAAATATAAAAAATATATATATATGTGAATATATATCTATATATATATATATATATATATATATATATATATATATATATATATATATATGTAAAATTATTATGAATTAATATAAAAATGAATTAATGTAAAAATAAATAATTATCTATTTATATCTCAACCTCCTCATTTTAAGGAGGGGTTGTAATGGAACCTTCCCATTGAGTCCAGGAGGCATGTCGGATCTAAACTTAATGATCCAGTTCGTTTCTCTGGCCTCAGTGCATGTTTCAACATCACCACCTCTATTGGCTCTAGAGATCTTCTCTAAAATTCTAAATCTAAAGGAATGGCCTTCTCCTCTATCATGGACATGTTTGGCTAAGGCATTACGCATATTGCCTTTCCTGATATGGTAAACATGTTCGCGTATCCTGTCTCTAAGGCACCTATTGGTCTTCCCACTATAGAACGCAGGGCATCCTGTACAGGATGCCATATATACTACATCAATGGACATGCAATTCCCATATGTTTGTAGTGTATAACTACCAAGCCCTAATGGATGTATGAATATGGGATCTGAGAGAATGTAAGAACAAAAGTTACATCTATTGCATGGTGTAGAGTAAGGTGGACCTGTATGCGTATCTAAAGAGGTGGCCTTCGGATAACATAAAAGATTCTTAAGATTCTTTTTGTTTCTATAAATGAATCTGGGTCTATCTCCAATGACCTCTCTGATCTTAGGGTCCACTAGTAAAACATGCCAATGTGTCATGAAGACGTCCTTAATAGAACCTATATCCTTTGTATAATAGACCGGAAAGGCAACTGATTCAGTAGTTCCATTGGTCCTAACATTCATATCCATAACACTGGTGGAGGCAGTATCCACCACATACTGATCAGAGGCTCCAGTAGAAAAATATGGCATAGCAGGGGTGGTCCTAAGTTCAGTTATATCCATCATCCCAGAGGTAAGGTCAACTGAACTGTAACAACGTGCTTTCAGCCTATTTTCTAGTTCACATATTCCTGCTCTATATTCAGAGTCAATTGGGGTATACCTAGAAACTCGCATTGTTTGCCCATGGACTATGTTCTTGTATACAAAGCCTGGGTGCATGCTATAATGATGCAATAATGTATTTCTATGACATGATTTACGATACAGCCCAGTATTGACCATCCCATTCGCCAACTTTTCTACATACACGTCCAGAAACGGAATGCTGATTTCAGACCTCTCCACTGTAAAATTTAAAAAGTCAGTGACTGAATTGATCTCTTCAATGAAAATATCCAATTCAGTGGATGTACCTGTCCACAAAAGGAATAGGTCATCCACAAAACGCCTATAGAATGGGATGTACCTAATATAAAATCCATTCTGGAACAAATGGCGTATCTCCCATTCGGCCATGACAAGGTTGGCGTAGCTGTTGGCACAAGAAGTGCCCATAGCTACGCCATCCCGTTGGAGAAACACCTGTTCTTGGAAATAAAAGATGTTCGATTCCAATATGACCTCCAAAAAATTTAAAAGTAAATCAATGTCTGTATCAGATTGTACCCCTAATCTTCTCAGATAAGTGCCCACCATGTCAATACCATCTGTGTTGGGGATCACTGTAAAGAGGGATTGGACATCCATAGTCACAAAAGTATACCCCTCTAAAGATGTACAAGTATTATTATACTGATAGAGATCTAGTAAAAATTGTTTGGTGTCTTTTAAAATGTGAGTATTGTCATAAACAACCGGTCTTAACTTACTCTCAATATAAATAGAGAGGGGCTCAGTGGACCAACCCCTCCCACCCACTATCGGTCTCATTGGTGGGTGGACACTATCCTTGTGAATCTTCGGGAGCCCTTGTATGGTGGGTATCAATGGATGGGAAACTTGTAGAAAGTTGAACGATGCAAGATCAATGATCTTACTGTTAAGCAAATCCTTTAACATAATGTCAATTCTATTAATAATAAAGCTAACATTCTCAAATGAGATAGGTTCATAGAACCTCCTTTCACTTAACATATCAACCATATCATTTTGATACCTAGACGTATCAAAGATAACCATCCCCCCACCTTTATCAGCCAGTCTAATGGTGATATCATGATTGTTACGTAAACTTACTAGAGCTTCCCGTTGTTTGAAGTTAAGATTGTGTTTGTATCTACTATGAGGTACATACTGTCCCTTCATCTGATAAAGATCATCCTCAACAAGTTTGCTGTATGCTGCCACCAAGGGATGTATCTGGGGTACATACGTACTCGGCTTCCTGTGTGTAGTACGAGGTAAATCATCTGAACCATTATATTCAATTCTCAATGATAAATTTCGAATGAACAGTTTAAAGTCTCTCAAAGTTTCCTCAAATTTACTAAACGTGGTGGGAATAAAAGACAGCCCTTTTGACAAGACTTGAATTTCATCTTGACTCAAACAATGTCTAGATAAATTAAAAATTATGTCGTCCTTCTCCCTTCCCACATTTTCTTGATACTTTGATTGGAATGCCTGTCGGCAGATAACTTCCGTTTCTGCCGCCCCCTGCTGATAGAACGTGGTCTCCCTTCTCTGGGTACTGACCTGATAGGGAAAGGGTGTCTAATGTCGAATACTTGTTCAGAATGTGGTACCAGCCCACCATCAACATCAGTGGCACTAACACAGGTGGTGTCATTGGCAATAACAGCTCGTGCATAATTTACTTTCCTCCGAACAACTGGTTTGGAGTTAGGTGTATAATGTGTTCCAGTTGTACCATTGTCAACTATAATATGTGTGGAAGGTGTTACAACCTCAGTACTGGATGTCACAGTTTCAGAGGAAGCAACGTTATTATTGTCAACATTATTCACATTAATAGCCACATTAGTATTAGAATCTAAAACATTCCGTTCATTACTCATCACCACAGATAATACATCATTGCTCAGTCCATTGGGATTGCTCCCATTGCTAGTGGGTGTAACATATCCATTGATAGTCCCACTGCCTCTAGGCCAAGTGAAAATATGTCCCATCTTGAAATCATTAATATCTCTCTGAAGTTTGACCCTTTTCTGGTTCAACAATCGCTTCTCGTATTGCACAACATTGTCCAACAATAAGTGACAAGCATTATCTACAGCGGAGGCTGGATAGCTAGCATAAATTGCAGTTCGCTGTTTCTGTATATCCTGCCTCAACGCTTCTTCAAGCGGACTAAAAAACTTGTTCATCAATTTCATATAATTGAGGCTTACCTCAATGTTCAATTGTTGCCATTCGAACAACAACTCAGGATACAGGGTAGCGGTGGTCGGCATCTTAAGAACTCTCAATCCTCTAGGAATTAGCCGTCGCTGTATGCAGACCTCAAAGTGTTGCCTCTGGGTCTGCATCCATTTTAATTTGACCAAATCAGACTCTAGTTTCTCTGTTGCCGAACGTAAGCCCTCTCTGTCATAGACAGTACTGTTAGAGCCATCATGTGAACTTTCTAAGTCTCCGAAAACCTCCAACGGATTCCTGCCAAGTCGCAAACAGTCTGCCAGACGATCGGAAGCAGGACGTGACGTCTCAGGAGCTTCCTTGTTTCCTCGAACAGTGTACGGTAATTCTACTTGCTGCTGTATGCCTGGCCAAATGGGAGATACGCCATTTGTTCCAGAATGGATTTTATATTAGGTACATCCCATTCCCTAGGTGTTTTGTGGATGACCTATTCCTTTTGTGGACAGGTACATCCACTGAATTGGATATTTTCATTGAAGAGATCAATTCAGTCACTGACTTTTTAAATTTTACAGTGGAGATGTCTGAAATCAGCATTTCGTTTCTGGACGTGTATGTAGAAAAGTTGGCGAATGGGATGGTCAATACTGGGCTGTATCGTAAATCATGTCATAGAAATACATTATTGCATCGTTATAGCATGCACCCAGGCTTTGTATACAAGAACATAGTCCGTGGGCAAACAATGCGAGTTTCTAGGTATACCCCAATTGACTCCAAATATAGAGCAGGAATATGTGAACTAGAGAATAGGCTGAAAGCACGTTGTTACAGTTCAGTTGACCTTACCTCTGGGATGATGGATATAACTGAACTTAGGACCACCACTGCTATGCCATATTTTTCTACTGGAGCCTCTGATCAATATGTGGTGGATACTGCCTCCACCAGTGTTATGGATATGAATGTTAGGACCAATGGAACTACTGAATCAGTTGCCTTTCCGGTCTGTTATACAAAGGATATAGGTTCTATTAAGGACGTCTTCATGACACATTGGCACGTTTTACTAGTGGACCCTAAGATCAGAGAGGTCATTGGAGATAGACCCAGATTCATTTATAGAAACAAAAAGAATCTTAAGAATCTTTTATGTTATCCGAAGGCCACCTCTTTAGATACGCATACAGGTCCACCTTACTCTACACCATGCAATAGATGTAACTTTTGTTCTTACATTCTCTCAGATCCCATATTCATACATCCATTAGGGCTTGGTAGTTATACACTACGAACATATGGGAATTGCATGTCCATTGATGTAGTATATATGGCATCCTGTACAGGATGCCCTGCGTTCTATATTGGGAAGACCAATAGGTGCCTTAGAGACAGGATACGCGAACATGTTTACCATATCAGGAAAGGCAATATGCGTAATGCCTTAGCCAAACATGTCCATGATAGAGGAGAAGGCCATTCCTTTAGATTTAGAATTTTAGAGAAGATCTCTAGAACCAATAGAGGTGGTGATGTTGAAACATACACTGAGGCCAGAGAAACGAACTGGATCATTAAGTTTAGATCCGACATGCCTCCTGGACTCAATGGGAAGGTTCCATTACAACCCCTCCTTAAAATAAGGAGGTTGAGATATAAATAGATAATTATTTATTTTTACATTAATTCATTTTTTATATTAATTCATAATAATTGTATATATATATATATATATATATATATATATATATTCACATATATATATATATATATTTTTTTATACTTATATTTATTCTTTATACACAGGGTAGATAGTTGGTTTTACATGCACACACTTTTAGTTTTATATTGGCATATTAGCCCCAGTATACATTTGTTTACATAAATATATTAGTTATATTAAATACATTAAATTTGAATATATTGTATTATTTTATAAGCTTTTATACACTATATTATTGTTATAGTTATGCATTTTATTGAATGAATGATGGATTTGAGTCTTACTTTATACTATGCATATGTCTGTAGCTTTAAGAGATACTTATGGATTTCCCGCTTTTTTGTATATTTAAATCATTGTAGAGTCTTTTGTTTTAAGGTCTGAAGAAGCTATTCAGCGAAAGCGCTAACCTATTATTGCAATAAACTCTTCTATTTTCAACAGCTTTGATTACGTTGGAGTGAATCTTATGAATTTGGAGTTATTTAGTTCATGGGACTTTACATCTACGTGTTATACCCCTTCATTGTTTTGCTCTTATGCTATTTGTTTTGTTATTAAATAATGTTTGTCACAGCAATATATCCTGTAATACTGTTACAAAATCCATATAAAGACAATACAGGGGAACATCAATACCATGTGTGGTGCAAGTATTTGTGTCCAAGATCGTTAACATTATGAATGTTAAAAACCATCCCTGTGCTCATGCCCAGAAGTAGGAAAATGTCACTGGAATTAGTAATCAGCATGAGGTAGGGGTGCTGTGGAGCATATATTGATCAGAACATGTGGCCAACTGATTCTGTCATTATTCTCACCTAAAATGGACAGTGCAGAAATAATAAATATAGTAATTGTAGTCCATTTATCTGCCATCTCCTGCACAAATCCAGTTCTCCATAGTGGCCATTGTTGCACACAGCTGAAGCATATGGGTTCTGATTTGGGGGTCAGTTCCCTGTCATTTTTCCTGAGATCTTTGAAGGGAAGACATGGTAAATAAAGGCAAGGGTAGTGCTCCATTTAGAGCACAGAGGTGGTGTTAGAAGAAGTCACTGATATTTGTACACCTTATTGTAAAAATTACAGCTGGGGGCTACTGCAGGGGGACTATACCAGGTCTTGGTCCAAGACTGAGACTTGGAATAGCTTGGCCAAGACTGTCACCCATGCTACTGGCATCCCATCCATATGTGAACAGAGTTGCCACCATTCTAATGACACAAAGCAAAGAAAAGCTGACCTCCATCACTGGTTGGGGGATTATAGGCCACACTCACCTCACTACTGTTCCTGTATTACCATTGAATACACTACAATGACATAGCAACAAACTCGCAATTCTTCATTAATGTTTTTTTCTTATGTGTAGTGCCTGCAAAGTTTAAAGGAAACTGTGATGTGCATCAGGAGAGACTGCAACACCTCATAGAGGCTGGGGTGAGTATAGATTCAGGTATTCCTGATTGCCATGTCAGACTAGCACTAATTTTACCAATAGATTTTCAAGTATGTGGACATCAGGCTACAGCTGGTTGTCAGACAACTACATGAGCGTTTATATTCTACATTTGTAAACTCTACCTAACTTATATGATTAATTTATGTAGCTTTGAGCTTGTCAGTTGTTAGCTTAAGATTGATGGATGTGGATTCAATTCCAGACAACAGAAAATATGTGTGGTATACAATTTACATTTCTGTATTGGCTACCTGTAGTCATTACCTTACAATAACATGTAATACATTGTTAATTAACTGTTACCCTGAAACCACTTGTAAAATACCCATAGCTGAGTAGAATATTTGTTAAATATGAGAGACAGGAATATCATAGCAGCATTGTAACAGTAATTTATAACCTCAGATGGTTTTATCTGTCAATAATCTTAATGCATAATGACTGTGACATTCATATTATAATTATAGAGACATTTATTATATTTTTATGTCTCTTTCCCCAACCTTTTTCTCATTATCCATCTTAATACTTTATTAGCCTCTCATTGCATTGCAACATTCATTACTACTTCTTCATGACCACCAGCACAGACAGCTAGACTGGCCACAGCAGCGTAGATTGCCATCCCTCCACTAGTGGCTGCACAGGTGCCACCATTGGAAGCAAAGGTACCCACTTCTTCTGGGTCATAACCTGTCAGTGTTACCTTCACAACTCCTGCACTACCTGTGCCACCTATGTCAGGTAGCTCTACCCCAGAGTCTGGTGCACTGGTATCTCTCATGGAGTACTGCCAGTGGAGTTGGCAATGATGTTACCCAGCAGGAGTTGACAAGGCTGGTGGAGAAGATTATGGAAGGGGGCATCAATGCCCACATCAGCCAGATGGAGAGAATCCTGCAGCAGATTGCAAAATTGCTTTCCATCTGGCACTGCCCCAGGTATTTGCAACAGGAGACTGTGATGACATATCTGAGGATGAGAAATTAAATTCCCACTGTGTTCATGCCTGATGGGGATGTGCCTGCTGAAAACCTATACCTAACTCCCCCATGGTTTTCCCCTCCCTGTTGTGCTCATCATAATCCCTGTCATGTATGTCCTATGTATCTGTCCCTGCTACCTAGCCTACCCTACATACCTACCCCTTTTATTCCTAAATACCTTCACCAACTTTCCTCTCTTTAAAAAAGTCACCTTTCCAGCCCAAAAATTATACTCCATACATAATTCTTCACATCAGTTATGTATGTTTATTACATACCTGGCTTGGTTAAATTGGTCACACAATATTATTAAGTTGTTTTTGCACATCATTTATGATTTGAGTATCCAAATTTCCCAAATTCTTTCTACATATACAATCTTACTTTGTTAAGAAGTGGATAGATATAATCCGGTCCCACCACCACCCTGTTTATTCCTGAATTACACACCTAATGTTCTACCCCCACTGCTTGCCCTACCCGCCCCCATTTTCATCTGTATCTTATCATTCCTATTTCATACCTGTAATCTGGCCACAAAATAGATACAGACTCCACATGCATGGTCATAAATGGCTTATAAAGAGAAATCATTATTTCTGTCCTCAGCATTTGTGGGACACTTCACATCTAGCAGCATCACATACTTCTAGTTCATGTCCTGTGGTAAAATCTCAAAAAATAATTCTGCTTGTGCTAAAACGTTGCTGTTGGTTGCCAAACTAAGCTTGGCAGTATTGTACATTAGTAAGCAAATTTGACAGAATGAAAGTAATATCGGTGGCCTGTCTTAGTTGTTTATGCTGTATTGGTCTATTCTACATCTGATATGAGCAGTCCATTTCAATCCAATCTGTGTGCTGCTGTGTTTAACTGAAGGTGGGATTCTCTCACATGTTTATTCCCATTTTCACGTGTGTCACTGAACTTGTATAATTACAAACATATTTGCAGACTGAAACTGATGGCTGCAGTATTAATTATCAGTTTTGCATGTATGCCTTGTTATTATCCTGAATTTTCACCGATACACACATAAATATATGACTTAATTGCAACAATACATAATACAGTGATATGGAAGATATCATTCAGGAATACATCAGTGGCACCCCACAGTGTCACAGTTGTCCTTTTCTCCCATCACCGTCCAGTTCAATCTCTGTCATCACCTTTGTGATTTCCATTCTGCACACTTCCTTCATAGATGATTTGTCTGACACATGACAGTCCAACTCCCTTTGTGAATTCAACTGTAAAAGCACTGCTGTAGAATATATCATTTATTTCCTCATGACTTCCATTTCAAGAATGTGAACTTAGCATCACTGTTACACACACACACACACGTATATATATATATATATATATATATATATATATATATATATATATTATGCCTACCATGATAATTCATGTGAAATAACACGTATCACTTCAAAGACATGGCCATACAACTTTTGCACAGTACAACAAACTACTCTTTTTCTACTGAGCAGCACTGCTACCCATACTAAGGTAACAGTAACTGATACTTCACATCCTATGACAAAAGCTGATGAGAATTTGCCTTCAGGGGCATTTATATGCTGTTCCACATGCTAACATGCTTAGTCCTGATGTGAGACCTAAAGTAATAGTAGAGAGTAAGACTCATGTTAGTATGAGGAGACAGTTGTTATAACTATAATAGGCTTGATGGTTTAATGTACACCTAATGTGATGCTGGAATTTTCAATATGTTATGTTGTGGATTCTGATCCACATATTGCTGCTGTCTGTTTCACAAAACATATTAGTCATTCTTCCATACATATGTCATGCTCCCTTCAACTGTCTGCTTTCTAACAGCTGTGCTATGATTTCTTTAGTGGTGTCAGCAGCTAGGCCTGGAGAATTTTGAGTTTGCTAGGCAGGTATTGGCATTTGGCAGTGTGTACCTAGCATGAGTATGTACAAAAGCGATTGTCAATAGGCAGGACTGGCTTATTCATTAAATGTGATATGTACAATTCAACTTAGTGGTTACATTTACACAGGTGGAGGGTTTTGATCCATCAATTGTTATTTTCCCTTTTATGGGAGGCCATATGGATTCAAAGAAACTGCTCAAGTTATCCCTTAAACTGTGTGCTTTCACAGCTGTGCTATAACATTTTTGATGGCATCAGCAGCTAATGCACAGTCCTAGAGAATTTGAGTTTGATAGGCAGTTGTTCAAATCCGGCAGTGTATGCCTTATATGAATGGGTAAGAAAAATTAATTGGTGACATGCAGTAATGGCTTACTCAAAAGGTGTGATATATGATATTCTATTGGGTCTTGATTAGTGGAGTATGTTGATCCCCTAACTGCCGTACTTCCTTGTAATCATGTACAGTTTCACAGTGTACATTTTTGGTATCGTCTGTTGCCTGACTTTAAGTGATTTATGTATATCTGCAAGGATGTGTGCTGTGTTCTGGAGGAAATGCATTATGACTGCTTCACCAACTACCCTTGTTAAAACATATGAATGCTAAATCTGTCATATGGTAGTTCTGGATTCGATTTTCTTGAGGTCTGTTACTCGCCCTGTTTTATTGCATTCAACCTCCATGTGTGAAATGTTTCACTGATTATGTTATCACACTATGACATCTGGAGTGCCTCACATTATTATAACACGGTTATACTGGCACATGGACTGCAGTGCTGCTCCGGCCCACTTATTATTAATACTAGTAGCATTATTATTATTGTTATTAATATATGCTTGATGGTTTCTGTATCACAAAGCACATTGCTGTGCTATGATTTCATCAATAATGTCAGCAGCTAGGTCTAAAGAATGTTGTTAGGTAGGCAGGTGTTTGAATTAGGCAATGTATACCCAGTATGCGTGTGTATAAAAGCAACTGGTAGCAGGCAGGACTGGCTTAGTCAGCAGATGAGATATGTACAATTCAACTTAGTGGTAACATTTATGCAGGTGGTGAGTTTTGATCCCTCAAGTATTGCTCTTTTAAGGGAGGCCATATGCATCCAAACACACTGCTCAAGTTATCCTGTCAGCTGTGTGCCTTCTGACAGCTGTGTTACAACACCTTCAGTGGTGTCAGCAGCTTGTACGTAAGTCTAGAACATGTGAGTTAGAGAGGCAGTTGTTCAAATCTGGCAGTGTGTGCCTTATATGAGTGTGTAAGAAAAAGAAATTGGAAATATGCAGGAATAGCTTACTCAGCAGATGTGATATGAGATATTTTATTGGGTTTTAATTGGTGGAGGATGTTGATCCCCTAAGTGCTGTACTTGTAAGCATGCTTGGTTTTGCAATGTATATTTTTTTATCTTTTGTTGCCCAAGGGTTTTGATCTATCAAGTGTACTGCTTTTCAAGACAACCATCTTCTATTTCTAACTGAACTTATGGGTATATTATAGGTGTACAGGTCACAATCTGTTGTTGTTAGGTATGTATATGTTGTGTTGCATTACAATACTAGTTTATTGTCATATCCCAAGTCTCCTGTGTATGTAATTCTTACCTGTTGTGAGTTTTACAGCTTGTCCATTTTTTGCATCATAAAAAGATATATGCTATTCCTCTTGACATTTGTGATTGTCCTTGAGGATTGCAGTAGCTGCAAACAAACCTTTACTGTATCTTTATACCCTTCTGATCTTGCATGCTACTGGGACAACTGTTACTCTATCCACTTTCACAATGTGTATGAGCATTGTTTACAAGATGTCCCTATCTTTGTGCCTTTATCCCCACATTATTTGTGTGTTTGCCCAGTATTCTTGCATTGAGAGGTTTGGAAGTGTGCCTGTGTATAGTTCACGATGTCTTAAATGGCCATTTTACCCTACAGCAGCTTTAAATGTTGAAGATTTCCATTGCTATTTGTTTATGTGAATCACATCGCAAGTAATGTTCAACATCTCCATGATTTCAGTCAATAAACTGGACGTCATCACACCATAATTCTTCATTGTCTGTTTGCTGCTAGGCTTTTCTTTGCTCTTGGTTTCTTATTTTAGTTATGTGATGCCACTGAGTTTGAGTACACTTACTTCAGATTATGTGGGTTGTCATGCACATTCATTTGTTTACACCGTATACATACATATGGCCATGTAGTTGCTTGCCAGAACATGACAGCAAGCCTGTGCTGTGCTGTTGGTTCAAGGTGAGGCTTCTTATTTTGCTATGTTCCTTGGCTGTGTGCATATATGATTAGCAATGCTGCTCACTGCACAAACACAATCAAGTGTGTTAGCTTGGGCCAACGTGGACACAATGTTAATGAATCCTCTGGAGTGTGTGTTTTGGGAGAAGGAAAGGTGTGAGTATGTATTTTATTTATATGATAAATCTAGCCTAGGAGGGCTAGAGTTAAGGTCAGAAAATGCATTTAGTAGAGGGAATGAGCACAGAAATGTACTTTATGATGGCAGTGCAACGTTTGGGATGGGGTGTTTGGGATGGTAGTGATCCGCATGAGAATAAAAGGATGTGGTCTACTGAGTCACTTGAAACAGAACAAGTCAACTCTGCAGCTTAAATTACTTAAACGTGTACAGTGCGTGGCTCACTAAGTGGAAGAGCACCTAGAGAGACCACTAACTCTTTATGATTTATAAATGGTGTAGGACCCAAAACTCCACTGGTACACTTACATTCAGACAAAAGTCCTTGCTTTGAAGTTTAGTCTGCCTGAAGAAGTAACCACTACCTGCATGTTTTCAGGAGCAGGGCTGAGACAGTGTGGATGACTGCAGCAAGCACTAAGCCTGTTCCACTTGGAAGGAAAGGTGGGTTTGAGCAGAGTCCATAATGGAACACAATCAGGCAAAAAGAACAACAACAAAGCAGTAACTGCATAGGGATGGAAGAAATGAACAACATAGACATGGTTTATGAAAACAGAGACTGTGCATGAATTGTGGAGTTAATAGTCTGTTTCTTTAACAGCTTGTTGCTTGTCCTAACAAGAATACCCTGTTTCAGTGTTGCTAACTATTTCTTGTTGCACAATGGCAGGGGATCTTCTTGAAGAACTGGAATTCACTTTGCAGGCGAAAAGGTTACTTAGCTGTTTAGCTGTTACTAAGAAGTAAACGTTAAAAATATTGAACACGTGCTTGAACCAAATATTTGGTCAGTGATTAATAATGACAGTAACTCCTAATAACTAAAACCCTTGCAGAAAACTAGTGTTACAAAAGTATTGCAGACAGCCAGTAAAAATTATATTGTGTTTGAATCCCCAGAATACAACGCAAAGCTATAATTCAAAAAGAAAATTGAAGCAACTCTGACATCTGCATAAAGACTGGTTTTTGCTGGGGTACCTTCTGTGCATAGCTTGCATGTCCTCCTGTGTTTGTACAAATTTTCACAGGGTGCTCTGCTTTCCTCCCACATATGCATAGGTGAACTGGCATGTGGTGTGTGTGTGCATGTGTGTGTGTGTGTGTGTGTGTGTGTGTGTATGTGTGTGTGTGCTTCCTATGATGGGCTGGTGCCCTGTTTAGGATTAGTTCCTCTGTCTTGTGCCCTGTGAGTGCTGGGAGAAGCTCTGGCTCCCCTTTAGTCTTGAATTAGATTAAGTGGGTAATCAGAAAACATATGAATGAATGAATAAGTTTCTATATCTAGACTATTTCTGGTAATTAAACTTCAACCAATGCAGTACAATAGTAGTATTACCTTGCTGAGAAACAGATTGTAACTCTACAAAAGAAATTTTAGCTAGATGAGAAATAATCAAGCTACCAGAGCAATATCAAACCATCAAATCATGTAAGAGTTGCTGTTGTGATGAAACCCTTACAGCAAGGGGCTACAAATGATTTGAGCGTTGGTCTTGTCAGCAGCAGGATGCAGTGCCTGCACCACACAGTTATCAAACTGCATGCAAATAAAGTAGAACAAGAGTATAAGACTCATATTTAACTGTAGTTACCTTTTAAATGCCTCCTGCAAGTTAATGAAGTTGTACTGTGGTTCTTTAAGATCACAAGCATGAACTAGGTTTTCTTTAGATATACAATTAATGAACAAAGATGCATTGGATGGGCAGGAAGTAGGAGGACTGTCAAGTAATAGATGCCTTAATCTTAGAATCAAGGGCCAGGATACATAATGTGATATTCAATGAAAGGAATACACCAATGATGACTAGAGAACAGCTGTGAAAGAAGTAATGCAGCATGAGTTGGTTCCGCTTTTTCTAACTTAACACTTCACTTTTTTATTATTTTCTCCTACTTTTACCTTTTTCAGATTTAACATCACCACTTTTTATTCTGTCCACATGCTAATGTTCCTTCCATAATTGTAGTAAATTAGCATGAGAGGTTTTAAACCACTGACATGCTGTGCCCTTAAATTTTCTAAATAATGTATTTATTTATTTATTTATTTAAATTTTATTTTACATTTGTTGACCGGGATAGTCCGACTGGATACATGTCCATTTTCAGTGGAGGCCCGGGGAGAAAAGCTCCAAACATACAGACAAAAACATACATACATGCCAGGGGTATTACAAAGTCAGAAAGGTTTGGCAGTCAAGGGGAATGCACAATTTTAGTGGGGGAGAAAAGCTCCAGTTGCGCAGATAAAAAGCATACATACATGCCAAGCAAATATTGCAAAGTAAGTAAGGTGTGTCCCACAAGAGGGATTCACAATTTTAACAGTGTGTAGTAGAATATAAAATATTAAACAGGTGGATTACAGCAACAATTATTATTTACAAAGTAATGTACAGAACAAGAATGTCACTGCAAGCATTTGTGGGCAAGAAGCTAATACAGTACTGTTAAGTTAGGGAGTTGTTATGGAGATTAATCGGGGTTGGTACATGGACAGAGCCAGTGGATTTTATAATACTGTTTGATGCCTTTTTTTAAAGAGTCTTAGAAAGGGTTCCAGGGTAATGTCCGCTGAAAGTAAGTTCCAAGCTTTGCCAACAGAGTTGGCAAACAGGGAGTCTCCAGCTGAGTTATTAACTTTGAGCATTTGGACTAACAGCTTGTTGGATGAGCTTAATGGTCTGGAGTTACTATATGGTTTTATGATAATTTTAAGTGCGGGGTGTTTTCGGGTTGGTTGAGAATATTATGTGCTACTATTAGCTGATTGAACTGAAGTAAGCTTGGCAGTTCTAGCCACCCTAGGAGATTGAGGTTTTGGCAGTGATGTGTCCTATATGTGGATTCGGTGGTGAATCTGGCAATATGGTGGTAACAGTGAGAGAGTTTGGTAAGCTCTGATTTGTTTAGGTTACAGAGTATAGGGGAAGCATATAGAAGGGTAGGGAGAAGATGAGAGCAGTTGATTGTAATCCTAGCTATTGGGCTTAGAAAAGCTTTATTTCTATATAATGAACCGAGCTTCTTATTGACAGTTTTGATAGTTTTGTTAAGTGCAGATCGAATTTGAGATTATTATCAACTATTAGTACAACGGTAGCATTGTTGCCTCACAGCAAGAGGTTCTCCTGTTCGATTCTCGGCTGGAGCACCTTCTGTGTGGAGTCTGCATGTCCTCCCCATGGTAAAGTAGCATTTGAAAGACATGCGTGAAATGGGCATGCCTTCGTTGAAGGTTGTGCGTCGAGCTGGCACCTCGGCACCCGTAAAAAAATCTACTGCCAATCATTAGCGGACCGGAGTTCCACTGTGGCGACCCCTAACCGGGAAAAGCCAAAAGAAGAACATCAACTATTACTTCTAAGAGCTTAGTGTGGTTGTCTGGAGAAACAGACGTACCATTGTTTGATGTTATAGTAAAGGAAAGTGGGGTGGACCTACACGTAGGGGTAAAGAGTAACAGTTTGGTCTTGTTGGGATTCAACAGACGACGGTGATTAGAGAGCCAATTTTCAACTGTGTTAAATGTATTCTGGGTTAAGGTTTGCAGGGCTGTTGGGGAGGAAGCTGAGCAGATCAGAGTGGAATTGTCTGTGTATTGGATGCAGGTTGCATCTGGGATGGCAGTGTGTAGGTTATTGATAAAGACAGAAAAGAGTAGAGTACATAAAATAGAGCCCTGAGGAACTCCAAGGGTGAGAGATAACAGGGTGGATAGTTTGCCCTGCCATAGCACTGCTTTTTGTCTACCATTCAGATAGGATTGGAACCACTGTATAGTATGGTTGTCCAGGGAAATAGATTTCAGAGTGGATGAGTAATTGGTGGTTGACCATATCAAAGGCCTTTGAGAGGTCTAAAAAGAGGACTGATGATAGCATATTATTATTTCTGTTTAGATATATGGCATTGGTGAAGAAAAGGAAAGCGGAGGTGGTACTATGATGTGTCCTAAAGCCATGCTGAGAGACAGTCAGTATTTGGTTCTAAATGAGATGGTGCATACTTTGTTTGTGAACACACTTTTCCATTATTTTGGCCAGTGGTGAATGAATGGCGATGGGTCTATAACTGGATAATTCTGTAGAACTTCCACCTTTGTGGAGTGGGATAACATGGGATATTTTCCAGATGGGGAGGATAGTACCGACTGTTGAGGACCTATTGATCAGGACAGATATGGGAAATGCTATGGCATCAGCAGCAATGTTTAAGAACTCTGCTGGGAGAAGCTCAGCAGATAGGGTGGTGGGCTTCAATTTTTTGATTAGTGATCGGATTAGTGCTAGAGACAGGTTGGAAGTTAAAGGAGGGATGAGTAGTGGGTGTGTTAGTGGTAGAGTTTGTAATGGGTGTATTAGTGGTGGAGTTAGAGTGTATGAGATTGAGTTGGTTAGCGAGAGACTGGATTGTTTCAGTGAAGAAATTATTAAAGGCACTAGCAATAGTCTCAGGGGGTTTTTGGGTGTAGTTTGTTGGGGTTGGTGTGGTAGATTGTCCTGGATGAAGAAGTTGGTTTATACCTGCCCAGAACTTTTAGGGATTGTTTTGGTGTGTATGCTGCAGGTTTTGGTAGTAGCTTTTTTTGTCTTGCTGAATGGATTTTTTTGTGTAATTCCTAAGCTGATGGTATTTTAGTTGGTCAAGAGGGGCTTTAGTTGCTCGCCAGTTGGCCCAGGTCTTATTTCTAAGTTTGATTTTTAGTTTGGTTTCCTTTGTGAGCCATGGCTCTGTATTTGTTTTAGTTTTAATATTATGTGATGGGGCATGAGAGGCAAGGATGTTTAGGAATTTAGTATTAAAATATGCTACTGCCTCTTCCAGTGGTATATGTTTTAGGATTGACCAGTTGACTGAGTTAAGTTCATTTTTGAAATTTACAGGATTAAAGTTCTTGGTATTTCTGACTGTTTTATAGGTGTGCTGATGGGAGTTCTCACCCTTATGCTTAATAATGTAAGTTAGAGAGTGATCACTTAGGTCATCGGGGAGGGTTCCAGATTTATACAAATGGGGATGACTATTTATAATAATCCAATTAAGAATGCTTTCTCTATTGTTGGGTTTGCTGATCCTAGTAGGAGCGGTTATTATTTGACTGAACCCGAAGAGATTTATACTTTACTTAATTTACTGGATCCACTTGGTTTTTAACAGGTACTTTCCTTTCTAGGTGAGCAGCTGTAACTAATTTCAGCAATACCAGTGTCTTAGTTCCTTTTGCCAAGGTCCATATCTTATTGTAATTTTGATTCTGCTGCACTTTGACCATTGAATTATCAGCAGCTGTCTGCTGTAATGTTAACTATTTTATTGTCTGTTACAATGTTCAGGATGATATAACCTCCACTCTGTTGCTCCTGTTCACATTTACCTATTACCTCAATTATTTTCTGAAGGATCATCCTGTATAAGAGTTGGAGGGGACTTAAGCTACTGGAAGCTTTGGGGAGGTCTGCTCATAAGCAAAGGTACAAATGGAAGGGTAGTGTCCTGTCTCCTGCTTTCCCTTCTCAGTGCATTTTGTGTTGGAGCCTGAGTTTGCACAAACACAACACACTGCTTCACTTGGAGCTTCTTTAGCATACAGCAGGCAGATTAAAATCTTCCAACATAAAGATCCTTTGAAGTCACGCACTTATGCATATTGTAAAAGTGCTTATTTACATTTGCCTCCTATGTCAACACAGCATGAGTAGTTCAATGCAAGTACAATGTATTTATCATTACTATCAGTGAAGTGTGTCTTGAAACATGAACCTGAAATCAAAGCCACTTCCATATTCTTCCTCACTAACAAACTCTGTCTTCCCATGTTAAGTGCTGATTTCTGCATAATTTTAAAATGCTGTAGAGCAAAATATTAACCATTCTCACAGTTAAACCGTAATAATGATGTACCTAAGCCAAAACCCTATCTTATCAGATTAGCTACTCTTTCTTAGTCACTTCTTGGAAGAACAGTTTGGACTTCTGTTTTCATAACCACTCAGCAAAAATGTGAATTGCAACTGTGGAGAAATAAAAAGTTGCATTGCTGCACAGATATTTGTTTACTTATATGTTTTTTTATGGTTGTTAATTGGGGGTAGCAACTTTGCAGAGCCTATTAACAGTGGAAGTTTGTAGAGAAAAGCAGCAATATAGAAGTTTAATAAAAGTATAAATGATTACAAACACAGAAATGAATCTAAGAGTAAACTTGGAGCATTGGGACTTAACTGATACTACAGATACCTTATTTAGCTTACTAACCTGTGTTTAAGTAAAAGTCAAAGACCCCATAACAAGAAAGTTTGGCATCTTTATTTTCCACCTTCTGTTGTTTGCTGAAGGACTATTTATTGCCAGCAACATACCTGCCAGCATCCACACAGTAGCCTGAACGCTTGACATTTCCCATTTGAAATATATCCAATCCTCTTTCCTCAGTATTTGAACTCCACGAAGCTGTAGATTTTTTTTTCTACTGAGGCTAAAGCACTTCAGGGGCTTAATTCCAAAAGAATTGTTGTTGGAGTAAGTGACTTACTCTGGCATAAGTCTACTTCTTGGATAGGTGTTACACCAGAGTAAGTCCTTTGGATTTGTGGCAGGCACACATGGGAATACGTCACTTAAGGTGAATACAAGTCTTTTGGATTATGGCTCCAGATGTTTTAAGTTTAACCTACAGGTTAGGCTCCTTCGTTTTGACAGTCTATAGGAAAGATGCATTCAATAACACATACCTGCATTATCAAAGCTGTACCCAGTTCATCAGACAAAAATCAGTTGTGAAAGGGCAGATGGTGAAATTGTCCAGTCTCACCGTTGAAGGCAAACCTGTTGGGTTGCTTAATAAAATCAAATAAAAGGTGATGCCTCTGTGGAGTGATCAGTTTTCCCCAGTTTTGAAAATTTCACCACAGTGCACGTTTAACTCAATATCTAAAATTGTGGACAGAAGGTTTCAGTTCATGTCATCATTGTCTACTGCCATTTTTCCTATTCCTTTTAGTATAGGCATATCAAAATACATTCATACGGTTAGCTTCAACTGGGAAATTTAGCAAAGGTAGAAATATCAAGTCACTGATGCAGAAGGATTTTGGCAGTTGGAAAACTGGGTACACCAAGTGTATTACATATAAACGTGGAGCCTGCAAAATTTTAGGTTTATACATGAGGCGCCATATGTCTCGGTCGTTAATTTCAGGAGCACTATTACATGCGCTGGTAAATGCAACTGCAACACATCTAATGTGGTATACTTGGCTTTATGTACCTCATGCAGTTATTTCTATGTGGGGAAAACCAATATGAATTTGAAAGAGAAGGTTCACGAGCACCTTCATGACATTAAGAAAGGCAAGGTCACTAACACGCCGCTTAGACACACTACTTTATGTCAAAATTTTAAGGTGTTTGTATTTTTTATTATTGACTGTGTCATTATGGAACCATTTAAGGGTGACTTGGAACTTTTATTGGAAGTCAAAGAACTAACATGGAAACTGAGGCTTAATGCCACAGTGCCACCAAGTATTAATAATGTGTTGTCTTTAGCTTGTTTACTAAAGAAAAGAGCCCAGTGTCTTTGATTGAGTTTATGCCCTTTGGGGTACTTTAGTAACACACATTAAGTATTAGGTTAGATTCTTATATTGTTGATCAGAATACCTGGATTTAGCCACAAGTACTGCAACTTAGACTGAGAACAAGAGGCACAAATTTTACCGTAAACAATTTATTTTCCACTTTCATAATTAGACTTCATCAGAAAACAATACATTCAACTGTAAAAAAACATTCAGTTTACAAATATCTATAAGCCAATAGAAAGTACATCTTCATCCCACAATTAAGTGACATCACAAACGCAACTATTAAAGACATATACTTCTGTTAAAACTTATTTGTTCAAGTGAACCCTGCAGTTCTTTAAGAAACACTTAATGCTGACTACAAAGTTCAACCCTGATGCTTTGTCAGAGTTTAACCCGATCTGACAAAGTGCTTATTTTTGTTCCAACTCTGTCTTAAAATCCCCACTCATATATGATGTGTTCCCTGTTGCAGAACTGAAAAAAGAACTTATTATACTTGGGACACTTCAAAGTGTGTTTAAAAAACTCTTTTCTACTATCCTTCTTTAAACTGCGGTGGTGGTGCTGCGGTAGCGTTGTCGCCTCACAGTATGACGTTGTCTTGTTCGATTCTCAACTAAAGCGTCTTCTGTGCGGAGACGTGTGAATGGGTGTACCTTCGTTGAAGGTTGTGCATCAGAGCTGGCAACTCGGTACGTAAAAATCTACTGCCAATCATTAGTGGACCGGAGTTCCGCTGTGGCGACCCTTAACCCTTAAAAGCCAAAAGATACAACAGCAACAACAACAACAAGTAGTGCTCTTTAATCCTGGCACAGAGAACCTGAGTAGTCATCCCGATATAAAATGGAGTACAATGAGAATATAACCCAATGTACACCACACCTTTGGTTTTGCAGTTAAAATGACCTGATACTGGATTAGTGTGTGGCAAATGAGGCAAGCTTACAAAAGGTCCCTCTAATATGTATCTACAAATGGTAACACTTCCACATTTGTGCATGCCAAATGGTTTGTTTGTGTGTAAAATAGTCCTTTTCTCTGTTTTTTTCACCCTCTCAAATAATAATTTTAAATTATACTGATTTTTATACACAAAATGGGGGCGGGGGCCGACCGTCGCAAAAAGGCCCTGATTACCCTCTAAAATTTTCCATTTGTCCTGTATAATGCACTGTCCAAATTCATGTTCAAATTGCAAAATATTTCTTTGTTGGACTTCTTTGAAACTTTGGAGCCACTATAAGAAACTTGTAATATAGGCGGATAGGGTGTCATTCAATTGTCCATGACATACTTAGCTGTACTTCTTAATTTGTCTACATGGTAACTTTTTTCCAGAAAAAGTGAACAAATAAAATCTATTTCATTAATAAAATCACTGTCTTCACTAGTCATTCAACAGAGTTGGAACAAAAAGAAACACTTTGGCAGATGTGGTTAAACTCTGATAAAGCACCAGGGTTGAACAATATAGTCTCATGTATATAATGCTTAGATATGTTTTTGGAGTTTGTGTGTGTGTGTGGGGGGGCAGTTTCTTAGATTTTTTTCTTAGTAATACTTGTTTTGTTGTTTTCTGTATTGTACAGTTAAAATTCTCATATTCTTTAGTTTAATATGTATTATTTATTTACTTATTTATTGACATTTGTTTACTAGAAAAGTCTACTGGGCCAAAAACCCATTTTCAGTGGAGGGCCGGGGAGAAAAGCTCCACAAGTGTTACAAGTAGAAATTAATATAACATAAGTAAATCAAATATTACATGCATAAAAGGAGAACATATATAATACAATTTAGATCAGAGTTTACATTATTATGCTATAGGAGTCAATAAATACAGGTTGAGAAGTTACATATATAGAACAGTATAGATATGAAACAGTACCATCTGTAGTGTGTGTTAACAAAACAATTGCATTGCTAGGTAACAAAACTAGAGTTATAGAGCTAGTTATTATTCATTGCATAATACAAGAATTTAGGAAAAGATAATAGGAAAGTTAATGAACATTTTCAACACTTTATTCAGTTGTTGTCCAGAGAAGTATGGGAATGTATGGTGTAAATATCATTAGAATCAGGGCAGCAGTTATCAAGAAAGGGAGGAGAAATGGAGTAGGAAGTAAACCCAGGATTGCACATGTGTAAGTTCATATGTTCATAAATTAATTGTACCAGTGTTCAAGCTGGGCATTTAGGAACATACTGATTCCCTTATATTCATATCAATGCCCAGTTACCAACCCATTCATCAATATTTTCCTTGAACTAATTAATGTTTGGAGATACTTTTATGTAATTTATTACATATATGAGTTTATTTGAGTTATTTGAGTTATATAGAGATCGCTCATGTATTTTATCTTAATAACAAAATACATCAGTAGAAGGTTTTCCTGGAAGTATCTGTTCAAGTTCGATCATCTTCATCTCTCATTACATTCTAGGATATTCAAGAAGGAAATATATTTCATCCATTTATGTTGAACCAATTCTAATCTTTTCATATGACTTATTGTATGTGTCTGACAAAAAAAAAATCTGTATAAATCAACTAATACCTTCATTTCTATTAGCGATAGTTTAATAATTTTCCAACTTTCTCATGCCTTATCTTTAATTCTGTTCACATCCACATTAAATGTAAAACTTGAGTTTAGGTTAATATCTAAATCTCTCAGTTGCAATAGTAGTAGAAGTAACAGGACTAATAAAGAAGAATTTGAAATTGTACTTAAATATGTTACCAGTACATGTACCCCCGTACCCCCCCCCCCCCCATTATGAACTGTAAGAAGTAAGCAATCCTGGGTATATTGCAGGTGCTGAGAACAGCACTCTCGACTAACATCGAACACTGAAGCAACACTAATTTTATGAATTCTAATCATACCCTGACTTAGGAATGTGGTCCATTCCCATCACTGTATTAGAAACCCAAAACATTTGGAGAAATTAATAAAGGACTGAAACTTCATCCAGCAGTTTGTTTTGCAACAGCACTTGCATTGGCATATTGTTCCTACCAAAGACCATCAGTTTACATTTCACAGTAATAAATATCAAAACAGTCGTGGTGTTCTGAATAGAAACCTTCTGTAAATAGTTTTCTTAGTATAGTCAAATCATCTTTCCTCTAGTTTATGACTTATCATTTGCTGATCCAGAACTTAATTTTTGGAAACTCTGAGAAAGTAAAGTTAAAATGTGTCAGTTCCATAACTGAACCCAATGGTACAGCACCTGAAACAGACAAGTTAATGGAGTATGTACCATGAACCTCTTTGCAAAACACTTCTGGACAAAGCAGAAAAAATTGGGGGAAGTGACAAAACCCCTAAGTCAGACAAACATTTTAAATATTACTCCTATAAACTTAGAAAGTTGCTAGAATAAAAGAGTTTGGATTACTATACATTTTTTGAAGGATATGCTGTCTGAAACTGAAATGTCATTATTGTGACTTCACTTCTCAACGATTTGTCAGGAAACCACAAATGTTATGAGGACCAGCCCAAAAAAAAAAAATGACAAAAATCGGGATATTCTGTGAAATTCTGGACAGTTAAGAGGTATAACCATAATACATTGAGATCTTTTACTCAGCCAGTAAATTATCCAATTATTAAGCTCATTTTGATTTGTCACAGTAGACGCACCTTGTATAAATCCACACTGGACAATATAAGTACCCAAAAGATATATATATATATATATATATATATATATATATATATATATATAGGTTCCCTTCAGAATCTCAAAATCCTGAAACCTCGAAATTCATATGGTCGAGACCATATGATCGAAGTTTCAGAATTTTGAAATTCTGAATGGACATCTGCATACAGCGCGGAATGAGAGATTTCCCTTTTCCTCACTGTAGTGCGATTTTGGAGTTGGTATATTTTAAGTAGCAGGGGTGTGGGGGGTGAAACGTTTAAATAGTATTTTTTTTTTTTTTGGATTTGTTTACGGAATTTTGAGATTCTAAAATGAATCCATATGTCTATACATATATATATATATATATATATATATATATATATATATATATATATAGCCACAGTTGCGCTGTTTCCCACCTTTCCTGTTACTAGCCTAGTCCAGATACAGAGTTGCTGTATCCAGGACTGTTGGTAAGCTTCTGAGCCCCGCAAGCCTTTCTGTGTTGGAGGGAAGCCTTCTAGCTTATCAGTGGGAGTGGTAAGCACTTGGTAGCCTATCTACCACTAGAGGAGTGGTTCTGGCCCAGAAATTGTAGTTTATTGGCCAGTTGGGCAGCTTTTTTCATCTCTCTCAACTTTCTGGTTTTAAAGACTGTGTTTGCGCTTGATCCTAACCTTTCCTGTAACTAGTCTAGTCCAGGTACAGATTTGCTGTATCCAGGACTGTTTGTAAGCTTCTGAGCCCCTCAAGCCTTTGTGTTGGAGTGCAGCCTTCTAGCTTATCAGTTGGAGTGGTAAGTACTAGGTAGCCTCTACCACAAGAGGAGTGGTTCTTGGCCCAGGAACTGAAGTTTATTGCTCATTCGGGAAGTTGTCCATCTCTTTCAACTTTCTGGTTTAAAAGACCACATCTGCACTTGTTTCCCATCTTTCCTGTAACTAACCTACTGGAAAGTACTAGAAAGCCTTAAACTGATACAAGCCTTCTAGCTTAAAAGAGAGACTTTGGAGTGATTAAGTATCAGTTTTCTGTATTTTCTTGCTGTATTTAACTGTTTTCCACCTAAACGCTGATTTTTCCAACACTTATTGTGATTTAAAAGCTTGTTTTTTTCACATATTGTACTTATTTGACTGCCTGCACTTTTAAAAAGTTGTTTTTTGTTTAAATAAATTGTTTAACTGTTGTAGGCTACACACTAAAGTGCGATAGCCTTTTCTGATCACTTGTAGTTATTTAATGCTGTTTTAAGTGTACTTTTTACTGTTTTTGCCTTATCTTTTCAAAAAAAAAAAATTTCTTGTTTCCCACCTTTCTAATCTAGTATAGTACAGTTTTCAGGCTAGTGCTGAATTCAGGGCTTTGTTACAAGTTTCTGAGTTGCCCATACCTTACTTGGATAGAGGGAGGTTTCTCTGTTCACCTGTGAGAGAGGGGACCTTTGAGCAGACATCTGTCCCTGGAGGAGTGGTTCCAGCCCAGAAGTTAGTAGTTTAAAAAACGCGTTTGCACGGTTTTGTGCACTAGGCAGCACCGGTTAGCTAGGGTTAAATTATTCCCGGCTCCACTAAGTCTCCTCTTCAGTTTTTCACTTGAAACTAGTCTAACTCTCAACTTAGGCACTCAAAAAACATCCTACAGTCCAGCACTTGCTCAGACCTAATAGCAAGCACTAATATACCCTGACACTTGACTGCCCAGCAGGGCAAGGCTCTTTATCTACCCCTCACCAACCAAGTGACTAAGCAGCTTACCCTACTATTCAGGCATGACCAAAGGGCAACTTCAGGTGTACTCTCCAGTCCAGCTCGTGAATCTGGGTATCCTGAGGCAATGTTACAACTGCCTCATGTACACAGACAGCCCACTCCTCCTACCACAAAACACTAACATATGCGAGAGATGCAATTATACAGCCAAACTGGAGGCTAAGGGCTCTCCACCCAAGACTGGAACAGACAGTCATGAGGAGAAGGTTAACACTTGCACCACACCTCCAGCCTCACATAGACCTACTAAACCAGCACTGGCAAAAAATACACATAAATACACAAAATCATACTCAGAAGCTCTAAATAAAAACCTGCAAAAGCATCAGAGTGCTCCAAAGCAGACACCCACAAAACCTGCACCTCCCGTCACAAACCAGACAACACATAAAACACAAAATCAATGTGCCACACAATCACATACCTTAAGGTGAAATAACATACCTAACACACTAGTAATAGGTGACTCAATAGTCAGGCACACTGATGCCCCACTCACTAGGCTGGACAAGGAGAAGGTTACTGTTAGCTGCCTATTGGGAGCCAGACTCCGCCAGATAACACAAGCACTCAGGTCACTCCAGAACAAGTACAAATATGACTCTGTCATTGTTCATGTTGGTGTGAATGACCTGAAATGTACCTCCCTGGACTACATGAAAAGAGACATGGAAGAGCTCTCTGATCATGTAGCCCAGGTGGGTATGACCCTGACCCTGAGTAGCATCCTGCCCTCACCAAGAATGATACCTCAGTATAAAGAAAAAATGATCAATTTCAACAATTGACTAAGCTTCTGGTGTCATTCAAAGGGGATCCAGTGTCTGTCAGCCTGGATGACATGCTCAACAAGCCACATTGCTTTGCAAGAGACAGCTTGCGCCTGTCATCCCTTGGCTTTCGAATACTGGCCAAGGCTCTTGCTGCCCCCATAGTGCCTTTTTAGGCAAGGCTCAAAATTCAAACCCACCATCATAAACAGCACAAGTAAAAAGTGAAGGTTATGCAACTCAACGCCAGGAGTTTAAATCTCAAAATGCATGCACTTGAAGCACTCCTAAGTATGGAGAACGTCGACATCTGTGCAGTAACCGAAACCTGGTTCAAGGCTCCAGAGAGCACTCCAGCACTACTGGGCTACAACTCATACCACACATTTCGGCCACAGAACACGGACCGAAACACAAAAGGAGGGGGTGTATCCATATTCATTAAGGATACCCACACCTCCAGGTTAGTGGCGTAGCGTGATATCTCTGAGATCATCCATGTGCAACTAACATCGGGCAAATCTGCAATGCAAATTGTGGCCTGCTACAGATCATCCTCCATGACCCAGGACCACCACTCTGCCTTTCTGGAGACACTGGAAAACATGAAGGTTCTACCGAACACCCTGATATTGGGCGATTTCAATTCCCCCTACCATTAACTGGGAAAACTACTCAAGTACAAACTCCCAAGTCCAGTGCTTCCTGGAATTTATCAACTCAAATGCCCTGGATCAGCTGGTAAACCCCCCTACCAGAGGTGAAAACATATTGGACCTGGTCATCACCAACATGGGCGACAGGTGTTCCGTACCAGAGGTCAACCCATCACTGGTTAGATCAGACCATAAACTAATCACCCTGGATGTTCACACCCCACCACCAGCCCCAACCAAGGAAACCACAGTGAAAAACTTTTCTAAAGCAAACTTCACCTTACTTAAGGCAGAGATGGTACGTTTCACAGCCCCCACGCTAAAGGATAACACTGCCTAAGATGCAGAATCCTTTACAATTGCACTCTATGAGCACCTACAAGGATGCATGGATCATGCCATCCCTAGCAAGACCAAGACTGACTCCCCTAAGAGAAGGAAACCAGTCTGGTGGACCCCTGCCAAAAAAAGGTTATACAACAGAAGGAGGAAACTAGTTCAGAAAAAAAGCAAATCCCAAGAAGGAAAGACATCCTTGATCAGTATCAGTAAGAAACTAAGGTCCCTCATAAAATCATCCAAGGCTAACTTCGAAAGAAAAATAGCCAAGGATTTGAAAGATAACCACAAAGCCTTCTTTAGCTATGTCAAGAATCTAAGTGGCAACTCACAGATATGCTCCAAGTTAGTGCAAAATAGCACAAAATATACTGAACCTACTGATATTGCCAACATCCTGGCAGATAGATTCAGTGCAAACTTCACCTCCCTCTCACCTCCAAAAGGGCCTACAACAATACCGGAAAAGTGTAGTGTCCCAGAAATCACAGAAGCACAGGTGAAAACAGCCCTTTCAAAAGCCAAAAACACAGCATCAATGGGGCCAGATGGTGACCCAGGCTGCGTCTTGCACTATCTACAGAATGAACTAACCCCCCCACCTAAACATGCTGTTCAACCTCAGCCTCTCCACAGGCTACGTGCCCATAGAATGGTGCACAGCAATGGTTATTCTGCTCCACAAAGGAGGGGCCACAACTGGCCCTGGTAACTATCGCCTCATAAGCCTGACTAGCCTGGTCTGCAAGGCTATGGAGTGCATCATCATGGAACTCATTAACAAAGACATTGGGAACCTCCAAACACTTGACCCAACCCAGTTCGGCTTTGTTAAAGGCAGATCATGCCTACTAAAAACCTGGTTGACTTCTTCGAGACAGTCACCAAGACCATAGATGAGGGAAAGGTGGCTCACACAGCCTACCTTGATCTCGCCAAGGCTTTCGACACCATTCCTCACTCAGGTATTATAGAAAAACTCACCAGCCTGAACATAAACCCCTACATCACAAGATAGGTTGCCAACTGGCTTACAGACAGAACTCACATGGTAAGAATAGCGGGCTCCAGGTCCGACTCTAAACCAGTCACAAGTGGTGTCCCGCAAGGCTTGGTTCTGGGAACCCTGCTGTTCGGCATATATTTCTCAGAAGTACAGGCAAACACAGGAGGACTATGGCTAACCAAGTTCACCGATGACTGCAAACTGGGAGCCATAACTGACACTCCGGCTGACACGGACATCCTTCAAAA